>NC_056744.1:992719910-993019910 GCF_019279795.1 Protopterus annectens
ATCAGCACTGATTACCCCTTCCAACAGGGACACAATTGGAACCCCAGGGGTGAATTTACTGTCACCCATCCAGTCATCCAGATTGCATTTGAACAGGGCCAATGAGGTGCTCTGTTTGACATAAAGTGGGAGTTAGTTCCAAAAGTGTGGTAGCCTTTGGGAGACAAATCTGTCCCTTGAGGAGGTTTCATTAATGTCACGTACCAGGTGAAGGTCTTTAGACTGATTAACCTATGTACCATTTGACTTACAGATATGTAGCATTTCCAATAAAGCAGAGTCAGAGATTGCTTGTATGCAAGGCAGAGATCACCTCTGAGTAGTCTGTATGAAACAGAATAAAGTTACAGTAATTTCAGATGATCCTCATAGGACAGATGCTGAAGATTTTTAATTTTCATTGTGAGGAACCTTTGTGGTCTTTCCAATTGCTGCAGGTACTTGGAAAGTTACATACCAGAAAGAGGTGCTGTACTCAGTTATTGGCCTGATGAGGAAAGAATATAAGGAAGTTATAACTTCTTTTTTTCTGGAGACAATGCCCTTACCTATGATATGAGCAAGATAGAACACCCTTCTTACCACTGTGGAGACATGGTGGTTAAAGGTAAGGTAGATGTCAACCTGTGAGCCCAGGTCACTCACCACAGAGTGCATACTTAAGGTGTTGTTATTGATGTGGTAGTTAGCAGGAACATCACTTTTACAGAAAGGAAGGATAATACATGTTTTGTGCACTGAGTTTAAGGCCATCACTCTGGCACCAATCATTTGTTTGTGTAAGACCTTCTTCTATGATGTTGACATCATTTGTATATTCTATGACCGCTCCCAGTTTGCAGTCATCAGCAAACTTTGTTAGTCACAGACCCTTAGTTTTTGCTTGTACTTCAGAGAAGTAGATTCCAAACAATACAGGTCCCAGGACTGAACCCTGTGGAACACCACTGATTACAGGTCTGCTGTTGGAGGTGGATTCCCCTATTTTGACTATATGAGTTATATCAGTGAGACTGTTAGTGACCCATCTAATGATATAACAGTTGATGCCTAGTTGGGTGAGTTTGTCAATGATGCCTGAGTGGGGGATAGTGTCAAATGCCTTGGCTAAGTCCAGGTAGACTGTATGCACAGATCCCCCCCCCCCTCCAGGGCCTTTGTGATTGTCTCAAAATAGTCCACCAGGTTTAACAGGCATGATCTCATTTTGACAAATCCAAACTTGAGTAGGGTCAAGTGTTTGGAGATTACCTTTAACTTTGTTGATAAGGTCCATGATGATTCACTACATGGCTTTGCAGATAAGGCTAGTCAGGCTACTAGGTCTATAGTTCCCAGGGTCAGTGTATGCATCACCTTTATGCAAGAGAATAACAGTGGCTGTTTTCCATTCAGCTGGTATGAAGCCAGTGCTTAGACTATGATTGAAAAGAGTATCCAATGCTGTGGCTAATTCATGTTGGAACCCATGTAGGACGCAGCCTGGGATGTTATCAGGTCCCATAGATGCTGTGTTTTTGGCCTTAGAGAGGGCATTTGTGACTTGCTCTTTAGACATACAAGGTAGTGGACAGGTGGTAGGGATCTACCTACTGGGGTATGTGTGTTGGGGACAGTGGAGTGACATTTTCAAGAATCTGTCAGCCAACAGATTGGCTATGTTCACAGACTCATTATATATGGTATCATTAACTACCAGTTTAGCACAAATCTAGGCCTTTCCTTTTAGGTTTCTGATGTAACTACAGAATGCCTTGTGGTTGTTCTTTGTTGAGGAAGCTAATTTGGACTCATACTTTGCTTTGGAGGACTTTATAAGATGTCTTATTTTCTTGTTTAAGCTGAGAAGGGAGTGTTTCCAGTTTAGGAGGGCTCCCTCATACTGTTAAACAGCAATTTCTTCCTCCTATTGTAAAGCCTTTTAATGGCAGTTATCCACCAGACAGGTCTGCTCTTCCTTGAGGAGCTTGTTTTGGTCCTATCAGGTATGGCAGAGTCAATGCAGTTCTACAGGTGTTTGTATAAAGCATTGATGTAGAACTCAGAATAGCTGCCAGTTCCATCTAAGGGAGGTGGTGGAATGAAGCTATTTATACCAACCCATAAGAGGTTATAATCTGCTTTGGAGAAGTTTTTCAGTTTAGTTGCTGTTGGGGGGTCAGGTGTGATAGTTACTTCAAATGAGACAGATTTGTGGTCAGATCTTACCAGGGAGGACCTCACAGTGGGGGTGCTACAGTGGTCCCCCATATTGGTAAGCACCAGATCCAGGATGTTGGCTCCACTTGTAAAGGTGTTAACCAGCTGGTCCATGGCATTGCAGTTAATGAAGTCGAGGAACCTTTAGGCAAGTGAGTTTGAGCATGAGTAATTTACCCATGGTTTACAGATTTATCTTGATAAAGTCAAGTAGATTCAAATAAGCAGAGTGGGTGTCCTGATTCATGGAGGGGTCTTTTAGCTGACAATGACTTGAATATGTATCCTACAAACAGTTAATTGCACCTGAAGTGCCTCCAGGGAATCAGGCTGTTTAACCAATCTGGATGTGTATTTATAGTTAATGAATATTGATACACCACCTCCTTTAGTTTTCATGCCTACAGTTTGAGATCTGAACATGTGGAAGGAGATGTAACTTAGTATGGCTGGTGTGCTCTCCACAGTCTTGAACCAGGACTCTGTGACTGCATAAATAGTTGCGTCTTCCAAGGTCCAGAAAGCTTCCAGTGAGTGCAGATTCATGTTGAGACTCCTAGCGTTTATAAGCATAACCTTGAAGTTGTTTTTAGATGGGGTTTTTACAGTGGGAATTTTGTCCTTAAAACACTGCCTAAAAGGGTACTATAATAGTGGCAAGAGCCTTGGCCAGTAGCCAAAATCCCAGGGGTGACAGATGAAGACCATCTCTGGTAAAGCATCGAGGTCTGTCGATCATGTTATCCCAGGATGACAGATACTGCATCCCCTTAGAATGACACCAGAAACTAAGGTAATTATGGAGGTCAATAATTTTCTGTTTGTATTGAGCCATCATCCTAGGTGAAAGTAAAATACCACTTAAGGCTATGGACATACCTGCCTGAAACACACAGTCGTAGAGTTCAGTTATGTCTCTCTCCATACAGTCCAGAGAGGTACATCTCAAGTCATTTGCACCAACATAGATTATGATTTAGTCAAAACAGCACCTGTTGCTGAGAGACTTGAGTACATGTGTGATATGGTGTATCCTGGCATCTGACAGACAGCTTACCATGACCTTCTCCTTATCCAGTCTCATGAGAGGGACATCAGTGATTCTTATGATGTGATCACCTATGATTAATATGTTTGATTTTGTGTTTTGCCTTAGGGTTTGACCTGGGAGACACTGGCGCTTCAGCTGTTATGTGTAATGTGTTCCGCAGAGGAAGTGTTATGGGTAGCATGCTTGTGTTAGTGTTTTGGAGGTTCCTGGTGTTAGGTATATTTCTGGTAATGATCTCCACATATGTAGGTATCTGTTATGTGGGTTTGGGTGAAGTAGGAGGTGAGGTATGCATGCTGGCAACCTGCTCATTGTCATATGTACTGACTGATGTGTGAGACAGCATGGATTAAAGGTTCTGTTTGTGTGGACTAGGAGTAGATAGTTGGGGACACTGTCCATATGTCTTCAATAGACACTGTTAATACCATTAGAAATAGATTATTGCTTGTGTATATGTCACAACAGGCATGATTAGGCAGATGCTTAAATGTAAGATGCTACTACCTTTATTGTATATGCTGCTTTGCCAGGCATATGGCATTTTCCTAAAACATAATTGTGTTATTAGGCACGGTCACAATAGAATACTTAGATATGTGATAATGTACAACTCCAGCAAAGTAAGGGTCATGCTGCTACACCCTTGGGGCTCACAGCCTCAAACACACTCTGTAGGCACTCTTTGAAGTGAAGATGTGGATCTCTGTGCATGCACAGAAAACTTGTTCAACTTTGCAGTAAGTACTTTGGCCTTGCAAAGCTACAATGCCTGTCAAACAACTAGACAGCAAATGAATGCTGTGTGAAATAATGTGGGACTACAGTTTGGTGTTCTGGAAACCTAAATTTACAGTATGACATACCTAGGACATGCTGAAGGGACAGGAACATCTCCCAAAGGTGGCCACTCCTCTGCAGTAAGCCTCACATCGATGTCACACAAATCACCTCCATTATGCTGTTGATAGGCAGGGTGCATGAATTGCTGTGAAACTGTTACCAAACATGGATCACTGCTGCTGTGGACCTTGCTAGACCAACCTTGGGCATCTGTGTCACCTGACATTTAACATTATATTATGATGCAGCAGCTATGCTCCTAATCACCATCAGGTCAGTGCCCTAGTCAAATGCTAGGAACCTTGGAACCCAAGGCATAATACATGCAAAACTGAACCAATTGGTCTGGTTGCTATTTGGTCCCTTGCATAATCTGGGACAAGTATGTGGATCAACAAACAGGCTGTGGCCTGCTTCTTATCTTGGGATTCATGCTAATATTTTACTTTTCATGAGAGGAAAAGAAAAGGAGCATTGTATCCCAGCAGAGCTTGACTGTGGTGAGACAAGCAGTAGTAGTAGCCAGGCAGCAGCCATTCATGCAGCTTCCCTCTTTTCAACATTCCTCACAAGGTAATTCTTTGTTTTCAGTAAGCACTGCTTGATTTGTTTCTAACTTCAGAATAACTGCCTAAATACTCCATCCTTAACTTTTCAGGGTGCATGCATCAGTTCCCCTCCAGTGTTTGGCATTGCTTTTGTACAGACTCAAACACCTTGAGTGATATATCTCCTGGGAAATCATGATGGAATTGACTCCAATACTGAGTTGCATACAGGGCAACTAGCATGGAGTGACAAGCACTGTCCCCATAGCTGCAAAACAGATAGTCGTGACATTGATTGATATTCTCAATACAACTGTTTAATCAATAAAAAGCGGTCTGTTTCCATGGATATGAACTTTACCACTGTGACCGTTAGCACCTTGGAGGAGATGGGCATCCTGAATCAATGTAGAAATTGCCTCATGTTTACCAGCAACCAGTTCATTCTCAAACAAACTGATATGGTATGTGAGAGATGTTTTTACACAATGTCACTGGAGGCAAATCTCTCACATGACAGTACTAATGTCAGTAAGGTGGTCAGTAGTACACACACCACACCCATTATACTCATTTCAAAGCAGACATATGCTGAGGCACTGAAATGTAACCTTCATAAATCACAAAGACCTCATAGATAAAGTGCAGATAACAAATACCCTCAGCAGCCCCAAATGCACTCTGTAAAAACAACACACATATCATCACATAGAGCTACATCTTTTGGAGGCTCAACCTATAAGCCCATAAGGCAAGCCAACACACACTTTAACATTCTAGTCATTGCAGACTGCATTGTGAGACACACTGATGTCTCAACAAGCTGAGTGAGGAGAAAGGCATGGTCAGTTGCTTATCAGAGTCTAGGATTCGCCACATTATGCACACACTCATGTCATTGTACCACAAGTAACGCAAACTCAGCATGTCAGAGATGCAACTATATTAGCAGCATGAAATACATGCTTTCTCACACACCAGTCAGTTCACATGACAATGAGTAGGTTGTCACCATGCACACCTCACCTCCCACTTCACCCAAACCCACATCACACATACCTACATATGCGGAGGTCCTCACCAGAAACATACATAAACACCAGAGACCTCCTAAACACAAACATAAGCATGCTACACATAATATGTCCACTGCAGAACACAACACACATAATAGTTCTTGCACCAGTGTCTCACCTGTCAAGTCCTTAAGGCAAAACAATAAAAGAAACATGTTAGTCATAGGTGATTGAAACCCCCACAAGTGGTGCCAACATCCTGGATCTGGTGCTTACCAATATGGGTGGCCACTCTAGCACCCCCACTGTGAGGTCTTCTCTAGTGATATCTGACCACAAATCAATCTCATTCTTAGTAACTATCACACAGTCCCCTCAACAGCAAATAAACTAAAACACTTCTCCAAAGCACATTATTACCTCTTACAGGATGGTATAAATAGCTGCACTGCACCCCTCCATCAGATGGAACTGGCAACTATGCCGAGTTCTACTCCAATGCTTTATACAAACAATTGTTTTACTGCATTGACTTGGCCATACCTGATAGGACCAAAACAAGCTCCACAAGGAAGAGCAAACATGTCTGGTGGATGACTGCCCTTAACAGGCTTTACAATAAGAGGAAGAATGTGCTGTCTAAGAGTAAGAGGGAGTGATCCCTAAACTGGAAACCCTCCCTCCTCAGTTTAAACAAGCTAGTAAGACTTCTTGTGAGGTTCTCAAAGGCAAAGTATGAATCCAAATTAGATTCCTCAACTAAGAACAACCATAAGGCATTCTTTTGTTACATCCATTACCTAAATGGACAGGCCCATATCTGTGATGAATTGGTAGTTAATGATGCAACATATACTGAGTCTGTGGACATAGATAACCTGTTAGCTGACTGGTTTGGTGAAAACTTCACTTCTCTGTCCCCACCACATGTACCCCATGACATCCCTACCACCTCCTAGTCTCCTACTTTGTATCTCTAAAGAGCAAGTCATAAACGCCCTCTCTAAGGTCAAAAACACAGCATCTATCTATGGGACCTGATAACACCCCAGGCTCTGTTCTATATGGGCTTCAACAAGAATTTGCAACACCATTGGGAACTGTTTTCATTCATAATCTAAGCACTGGCTTCATCCCACATGAATGGAAAATAGCCAGCATTATTCCCTTGCACAAAGGTGGTGCTTCCACTGTCCCCAGGAACTATAGACCTATTAGCTTGACTAGCCTTATCTACAAGGCCATGGAGTGAATCATCATGGACCTTATCAAGAAATATATAGGTAAGCTCCAAACACTTGCCCCTACTCAGTTTGAATTTGTCAAAGGGAGATAATGCCTGTGAAACATTGTGGACTTCTTTAAGAGTGTCACCAAGGCCCTGGACAAGTGGAAATCTATGCACACAGCCTACCTAGACTTAGCCAAGGTGTTTGACACTATCCCCACTCAGGCATCATTGACAAACTCACACAGCTAGGTATCAACTCTGCTATTGTTAGATGGTTAGCTAACTGGCTCACTGATTCATATAGTCAAAATAGGAGAATCCACCTCTGATAGCAGACCTGTAACCAGTGGTGTTCCACAGGCCTCTACTGTTTGGAACCTAGTTCTCCAAAGACAAGCTAAAACTAAAGGTCTGTGGCTGACAAAGTTTGGTGATGACTACAAACTGGAAGCAATCATCGAATCTCCAAATGATGTTAACATCTTACAAGAGGATCTTACACACACAAATGATTGATGCCAAAGTCATGACCTTAACCTGAATGCAAAAAAAAATATTATCATCCTTCTCAGTACGTGCAGTGCTTCTGCTAACTACCACATCAATAACAAAACCCTAAGTATGCACTTACTGGTGAGAGAGACACAGGTTGACAGTAAACTTACCTTTGATCACCATGTCTCTACAGTGGTTAGAAGGGCATTCTGTATTGCTCTTCCTTGACTTCATCAATTCTAATGCACTAGATCAGCTGGTCTTATCCCCCACAAGAGAGATAACATACTGGACTTGGTTCTCACCAACATGGGCGACTGCTGCACCACTCCCATAGTATGTTCTTCCCTGGTAAGATGAGATCATCGGTCTGTCTCTTTCAAAGTTTCTATCCCACCCAACCCCTCCCCAGCCATACCCAGGCTAAAAGACTTCTCAAAAGCTGACTACAACCTCCTAAGGGAGAGTATCAGCAGCTTTACACCACCACTCCCCTCAGATGCTGAAAACAACTGTGCTTAACAGTATGCCAGTGCACTATACAAGTACCACTGCATGGACTCAGCCATACCCAACAGAACTAAAATCTGCTCCTCAAGGAATCACAAACCTGTCTGGTGGACATCCTCTATCAACAGTCTTGACAACAAAAGGAAGAAACTGGTATCCAAGGTTAAAAAGGAACAAATTCTAGTTCGGAAAAACTCCCTCCTCTGCCTCAACAAACAAATTAGATCATTAGTGAAAACCTCAAAAGCCAATTATGAGTTGAAACTAGCCTCCAAAACAAAGGGAAACCACAAGTCCTTCTTCAGTTATGTTATGAACCTCCATGGCAAAGCCCACATTTGTTCTAAACTTATACTTAATGATACCACTTACACTGATCCTGATGACTTAGCCATCCTGCTGGCTGATAGGTTCAGTGCAAACTTCACCCCCTTATCACCCCTTAAAGGCCCAGTCGACATCCCTGATATTTGTCCCATGCCTCACATCTCTGTAGATCAAGTGTTAAAGGCCCTATCTAAAGCAAAGAACATAGCTTCCATGGGACCTGATAGTATCCCAGGCTGTATTCTGCACCATCTCCAGCAAGAACTAGCTTCGTCATTGAGCACCCTATTCAGCCGCATCCTATTACAGGCTTTATTCCAGTAGAGTGAAGAAATACCATCATCATTCCTTTGTACAAAGGTGGTGCCACTACTGACCTGGGAAACTATTGCCCCATCCGCTTGACAAATCTGATCTGTAAAGTCATGGAGCGTATTATTATGGATCTCATAAACAAGGACATAGGCAATCTCCAAGCACTCAACCCCACCCCAATTTGGATTTGTCAGGAGATAATCTTGCCTATTGAACCTAGCTGACTTCTTTGAGAATGCTCTGGATGAGGGGAAGTCAGTACATACAGCTTACCTTGACCTGGCCAAGGCCTTTGACACAATCCTCCACTCGGGCATCATCAAAAAGCTAAGAAAACTTGGTGTTAATTCCTGTCTAGTCAGATGGGTGGCCAACTGGCTCACAGATGGGACCCACAAGGTCAAAATAGGTGCTGCCACCTCTGACAGCAGACCTGTCACTAGTAGTGTTCCCCAGGGTTCTATCCTGGGACCCCTACTGTTTGGCATATACTTCTCAAAGGTCCCGGCAAAGACAATGGTACTGTGGTTGACCGGGTTTGCAAATGACTGTAAGCTGGGTGCTGTCATTGACTCCCCAGTTGATGTTAATATACTGCCGGAAGGTCTCACAGCTACAAATAACTGGTGCCAAAGTCATGGCCTTAAATTAAATGTAAAAAAATGTATGATCATTCCATTCAGCAAAAACATGTCCCCTACTGATTACTACATCAACAGCAATCCCCTAAGCACACAACCTGTGGTGAAAGAAATGGGTACTCAGGTTGACAACAATCTCACATTCGACCATCATGTGACAGCTGTGGTCAGAAAAACCTTTTACTTGGTTCATCTTATAAGTAAAGGGATTGCATCCAGAAAAAAGGAGATTATTACCTCTCTGTAGTACTCCTCCCTTATTATGCCTATGATTGAGTATAATGCCCCATTTGGTATGTACCTCTCCAAACACCTGCACCAACTGGAAAGGCCACAGAAATACCTCACAAAGAGAATCCATGGCCTCCAACACCTATCCTATGTGGACAGGCTTAAATCACTATCACTCTACTTGGTCTCATACAAATTGCTCAGGGGTGATCTGTGTCTCGATTACAAGGCAATATTGGACCCTGCCCTACTACAGATGCTCCATATCTGTAAGTCTAACTCCTCACGCATTACCTAGGCCTAAATCTAATATGCAACATCAACAAAACCTGCTGGAGAGACAGGTTTGTCTCCCAGAGGCTGCCCCGTCTCTGGAATAGACTTCCCATACATGTCAAACAGAGTACCTCGCTGGCCCTCTTCAAATGCCCTCTTGATGAGTGGATGGGAAATCATAAATTTTTCCCAGGGGTTCCACCTTTGTCCCTCATTGTCAGGGGTAATAGGTGTTAACTGAGGTTTCTTTTTTGGGATTAACTCTTACTTGGCTTGTAAGGGCCCCAGGGCCATTAGCCTAGTAACCTCCTATGGTCCTATGATCTCATAATTAAGGCCATTACATCCAGACAATGAAAGTCATTATAACCTCTCTGTACTCTCCCCTCATCAGGCAAATAATGGAATACAATGACCCTTTTGGTATGCACCTTTCCAATTACCTGCAGTGATTGCAGAGACCACAAATGTTCCTCACAAGGATGATTCAAGGTCTTCAGCATCTATCATATGTGGATCATCTGAAATCATTGTCACTTTATTCTGTTTAATACAAACTACTCAGAGGTGATCTATGCCTTGCATGTAAGGCAATCTTTGACCATGATTTTTTGGAAATGCTGCATATCCACAAATCAAATGGTATACAGGTTACTCACTCCTGATTGTGGAAATAAACATACAACCTGGATAGGCTTGTAAGGGCCCTAGGGCCATTAGCCTAGTAACTTCCTATGATATTAATCATAGTTCATGTGGAAGTACATGACCTGCGACATAACTCCCTAGACTATACTTGGAGATACTTATTTGACCTCTCAGAAGATGTCTGTATGGTCACTGTCATATGACTTAAAGCCACGAAGAGCACACCAACAGTGCAAGGTTTTTATGCCTTCCACACATTTAGATCAGCTAATTCACAGGCAGGGACTAAAGGTGGAGGTGTATCTATGTACATCAAAACTAAAGATATTTCAAGGCAGGTCAAACAGGACAATACACTTAAACTGCTCCAGGTTCAATTCACAATAGGCAAAATCCAGTACTACTTCCATGCAAGCTATAGGCCCCCCTATATGACCCAGGACACCCAGGACACCCATACCATGTATGTCACTTATTAGTAACACTAAACATCCAACCCAATATCATATTCATGGGTGACTTTCATTATCCCAGTATAACCTGGAAATCCTATACAACAACAAATATGCAGGCACAGAGATTCTGGCTTTTGTAAACACAAACTTCCTGGACCAGATAGCCAATACACCAACCCGGGGTGCAATCATACTGGATCTGGTCCTCACTAATATGGGAGAGTCATGCACAACTCCGTACTGTAATGTATTCCCTGGTAAGGTGCAAACACAAATTAGTCTCCTTTGAAGTAAAAATAAAACTTGGACCACCAGCTATACATGCTAGACATGGAATATTCAGGAACTACTGTAAGGCTAACCTCTAGCTATTAGGTGATAAACTGACCAAATCTCAACCCCCATAAACACTGAGAACACAGCTGTCTATGCATAACTGTTCACAGAAACCCTGTACAAGCATGTCAATATTTGCATAGAGGCATCAGTACCTACCAGGGAGAAGTACAGAACTAACTCAAAATCAAGCCACCCTGGTGGAATCACAGAATCAACAGGCTGTACAGCAGAAGGAAGACCTCATGGCAAAACATAGGAGGTTCAGCACACTACAGGACAAAAGCACTCTCATCAAAATAAACAAAAAAATCAGAGAAAAAATGAAGTCTACCAAAGCCAGATTTGAGGTAAGTTTGGGCTCCCAGGCCAAGGAAACCACAAAGCATACTTCAACTATATCCGCAACTGCAAAGGCAAGACACAATTGTGTGCAAATCTCATAGTAAATGGAACCATCTATAATGAGGCAGAAGATATAGCAAACCTCCTGGCTGATAAATTGAGCCCCAAATTGACCTCTCTCTACCCTTCAACCTTCCCTCAGGAAATACCATAAAATATAAGTACCCCTAATATCACTAGCGAACAGGTCCTTAATGCTCTCTCTAAGACCAAGCATACGGTATGAATGGGCCCAGGCAATATCCCAGCATGCCTTTAAAATAACATGAAACATGACCTTTCAGGGCATCTGGAATTACTATTTCACTATCGCCACCAAACAGGCTTTGTGCCTCATGAATGGAGAACAGAAACAGTCATACCTCTGCACAAAGGTGGGCCATCTACAGACTCAGAAGTCTCACTAGTCTGATATGTAAAGCCATGAAAAGAATTATCATGGAAATGACTAAGAGAGATGCAGTACACCTCCAGTCACTGGACCAAACCCAGTTTGGTTTCATCAAGGGCAGATCATGCCTACCCAACCTGATGGATCTATTTGAGAAGGTAACCAACTCAATGGATGAGGGAAAAATGGTTCACACTGCCTACCATGGCCTGACAAGGCATGTGACACTATACCT
This sequence comes from Protopterus annectens, assembly GCF_019279795.1. NCBI lineage: Eukaryota > Metazoa > Chordata > Ceratodontiformes > Protopteridae > Protopterus > Protopterus annectens. The sequence goes on from NC_056744.1 coordinate 992,732,064, forward strand.
CCATCAGGCATTGTTGACAAACTCAAGAGGTTAGGTACAGACTAGTATGTCAGCTGGTGGATAGCCAAGTGACTCACAGACAGGACCCAGGATGTTAGCATTGAGGAGTCCACCTCTACAAACAGGCCAGTCACAAGTGAACTCCCTCATGAATCATTTCTCACACTTCTCCTTTTAAGTATTTACTTACCTGAAGTCAAGGCCACTGTCAGTGGTCTCTGGCTGACAAAGTTTGCAGATGATTGCAAATTAGGAGCTATCACTGAATCCCACAATGACACAAATGTTCTCCAGCTGGGGCTGACACAGACATACAACTGATGTTAGAGCCATGGAGTAACACTAATGCCAAGAAATGCATACTGTGCTTTGGGAAGTCATCCACCCCTGGTAACTATCATATTGACAGCACACCTCTAACAGCTGATCCAGTAGTCAGGGACTTAGGAATACACATAGATGGTAATCTAGCCTTTGACTGTCATGTGTCTACAGTATTGGGGAAATCATTCTATGTTGCACAACTTATAAAGAAAGGTATGGCATGTAAGTTGAAAAAAGTCATCGTTCCACTATTTATTTATTTTACATTTGTTAACCGGGATGGTCCAACTGGACACAGGTCCATTTTCAGCAAAGCCCCTGGGAGAAAAGCTCCACAGTAAGTAAACTTTTACACAATATGTTAAAATACAGTATACAGAGAATTTTCAAACACTATGTTAAAATATAGCATACAGCAGAAGACATAACAAGAGCTATATATACAGGAAAAAAATAGTTACACATGGTTAATAACAGAATAAGTATACACATTAAATCATTAGGAGAAGATCTAGAGTGTAATATATATCACAGTAGGTATATTAGGAAGTGAGGGATATAAGTGGAATAATTTGAGGACTTATGTAATACAAAGGCATAGCTACTTATTCTTTAAGTGGGTTCTAAATGCGTTTTTAAACTGAGAAGAGGTAGGGACAGAAATCAGAGCAGGAGGGATATTATTCCAGGTACTAGCTATGGAGTGGGAGAACAGTGCTTTTCCTGCAGTATTGTTAGCCCTAGAGATACAGAGGAGGGGTTTGTCAGAAGATCGGACAGGACGATTTGTATTATATTGGGTGAGAAGTTGGCCTAGTGCAGGTTTTTTTTTCTGGATGTGTTACCACATTGTAGGCAATGACTAATTGGTGATAGGTTAGTAGCTGGGGAAGTTCCAGTCATTGCAGTTCCCTTAGAGCCTGGCAATGGTGGGTTCTAAAGGTGGAGTTATTTGCAAACTTGGCAATTTTATTATAACATGATTTGAGTCTAACAAGGTCAAGTTTTCTAAGCTGGGTAAGAATTGGAGCAGCATACATTAGGGTAGACAAGAGGTGATTTTGAGCTAGGGTAATCCGTGCTTGTTTCGAGAGGGATTTCCTGTGCCTATATAATGTTCCCATTTTTTATGGACATTTTTGATAGTTTGTGAAATATGGACATCAAAGTGTAAATTTTTATCAATTTCAACACCCAGGAGTTTGGTATGTCAGAGGGAGAGATAATAGTGCCATTTTCAGGGGAAATAGTGAATGATAGAGGAGTGGTAATGGGGGTGAAAAGTAATAATTTGGTTTTATTAGGGTTTAGGATAAGTTGGATCTGAGTGATGCAACTTTCCACAGAGCTAAAGGATTCCTGGGTGAGTTGTTGTAGGGTGGGAAGTGATGGAGCTTAACAGATAAGAGTTGAATTGTCAGCGTATTGTATAAGTGAAGCATGCTGTGTGGTGGTATGGAGATTATTGGTAAATATGGAGAAAAGAAGTGGGCCTAATATGGAGTCGTGTGGTACACTTATGGTAGTTGGGAGTAAGTCGGATAGTACACTTTGCCATTGGACTGACTGTTGACTAATTGCCAGATAGCTTTTAAACCAGGCTACAGTGGAAGGGGCAAAGGATAGGGATGTCAGGGTGTCTAGTAGTAAGGAATGTGAAACCATGGCAAATGCTTTGGAGAGGTCTAGAAATATTGCAGATACAAAGTTATTATTATTTCGATGTTGGCTGATGAGATTGGTGAAAGAGAGCAGAGTGGTGGTTGTCCTATAGTGTTGTCAAAAGCTGTGTTGTGTGGGGGAGAGGAGATGGGGTGAGTTTAGGAATAGTGTTACCTGAGAATGTATACATTTCTCTAGTATTTTGGATAAGGGGGTAGAATAGAAATATGGCAATAATTTGAGTATTCATAAGAGTTTCTGCCTTTATGTACTGGAATATTGTATGATACCTTCCATAACTGTGTGACATATGCTTCTTGTATGGAGCAATTGATAAGAATAGAAATAGGGTAGGATAAGGATTCAGCAGTCATTTTTAGGAAGTTGGCTGGTAGACTGTTAGCGGCAAGGATGGTAGGTTTTAGTTTTAGGAGGCGTTTTTTAATTGTTGAGGTGGGAACAGGTGGGAGCGTAAAGGATGGGATGTTGTCAGGGCATTTGGTTGGGTTATATGTAGGGCTGTTTTTGGATAGTTGGGAGGATAGTGTTAAGATGGATTCTGTGAAGTGGTGATTGAATTGGGAGGCAATGTCCTTGTTGTCATTTGTGGTGTTAGGAGTGGGAGTGGTAGTTTTGCTGGTTCTAGGAGAGAGTTAGTGGCATGCCAAAACTTTTGGGGATCTCTTGAATGTTTGTTTTGGATATTGAGGAAGTAATTTTGTCTATCAAGTTTAGTTTGTCTCTTGGCCTGATTTCTAAGTTGTGGATAACTTTGTTTGAGTAGGCTAGCATTGTATTTCTTCCGAATTCTCCAAGCCTTATCCCTTGACTTTAGAAGGGCTCTAGTTTCTCTAGTTAGACATGGGGCATAGTTTGACTTGACTCTTATTTTCCTAATTGGTGTGAGTCTATCAAGGGTATTGATGAGAATATTGTTGAAGCAGTCAACGGCTTGGCCTAGATTTAGGGTTTGTAGTGGTTTTCAGTTACTATGTTTTAGAATACTGTTTAGTTCTTGTATATTTAGTTTACGATAATCTCTGACTTGTCTAAAAGCAATGGGTTTGGCTATGTTGGTACGTTTCCACAGGAGGAAAGTGGGAAGATGGTAACTAAGACCATCAGGAAGGCATCCTGTCTGATAGTTTTGTTTGGAGCAGTTAACTAGTGTCCAATCTAGAATAGACTGTTTGTGGGTTTTTTTGTCGATTCTAGTGGGTTCTTGGATAAATTGGGCAAAACTGTAAAGATTAACATGGTTAGTGGGGTTGTTAGAGGTACAGGCTGACCAGTCAGTGTTTAGGTCACCTAGTAAGATGGTTTCTTGGAGGAGATTATCTGTGGACCATTGTAATATTTCTTCAATGATGGGAGAGTTATTACCTGGGGGAATATAACAACAGAGAATGATGATAGTTTTTGTGTCATTTATGCTTAGGGTTGAACCTAAGGTTTCAGCATTTTGAAAATTAGGTATGGGGTTTGTAGAGGTTTGATGTTGATTGCATTTTTGTAGAGGATAGCAACTCCACCTCCCTTTTGCCCACTCTATCCAGTCCTAGGATATTATATCCTGCTGGGAGAATTTCCTCATTGTGGGTACAAGGTTTTAGCCACGTCTTGGTAATGGTTAGTATGTCAGGGGAATAGTGAGCTTTAAATACGTATAGGTCAGAAAGTTTGTTAGAGATACTTCTGATGCTGACATTCAGAATCGATAGGTCAGAGATTTGCCTAGCAGAGACTAGAGTTTTGTGGTCCAGGGTTTGGGTGTACGTCTCTAGATATAAGTAGATTTTTAATGATAAACAATATGTGTTTAATTGTGTGCACTATGTCTATGTTGGATCTAAATGATGTGTTTGTAGTGTAAGATGGTGTTGTGTGAGACTTATGAATGTGAAGGATTAAGCTGTCTTTAAATAATGTAGAAGAGATAGGAAAGAAAATGTGTGAGTGTATATTTGTTTGAGAAAGTGTTATGTGGAATGATGTGTTTTCTAGTGATGTGTTTATATATAATGATGTGATGTTTGTTAGGTATGTGAGGGTTAGGAAGAGAAATCCTATGATTAACGGTATTTTATGCAGGAGTAGTGGTTGGGTCTTAGTGTTTTTGGGGCTAAAGTATGGGTATGAGTGTGAATGCATGGAAAGTAGATACTATGTACCTTTCTAAGGTAGAAATTTGATAGGGGGTGTTTATGAGAGGTCGTTGATTGGAGGAGGGTATGGTCAGGTGATCTGGGGTTAGAATAAATGTAGAGGTAGTGGGGGTGGGTGGGAAATGGGGGCAGGGTAGGGGAGCAGAGTGAGCCGAGCATAGAGAGGCAAACAGAGTGGGGCTACACCAGTCCTCGAGACTGCAGAACCTATCTATAGGGCTGGTCAGGACAGAACAGTAAAAGGAAGATACCTTTGTATTTAAGCAGGAGTGGGAGGGAGTTGTGCAGGTTCAAGGTGGGGTAGGGGGTAGACACAAAGTAATACAAGGTTGTGAGTCAGAAATACTGGACTAGGCCAGCTGCTAAAAAGAAAACAGGAAAACAAAACCAAACTAAGTCAATTCCAGGTCAGTGTAGTGCAGTATCTTCCTAATAACTACAAATCTTATGCTACTAATCTAGTACAGTGTGGTGAAAATGACCACCACTTCAACAGGGAAAAACAATTGAAGTATGGGCTGCAGGTACATAGGTAAACTTTTTCCAAGAGAAAGTAGTTTTAAGCAATTGACTTCGGAGTACAATAGGAAGAGAAAACTGGTGGGGGGGTGGGACCAGTAGTGTGCATGTGTACATTGAAAGGGGAAAGAGTCTTCAGTTTAGAGGACAGATTAAATACAACTCTAACGTACACTAGTGTAGCTGAAAGCACTTTAGTGTTCCACCAACACAGGGTCTCACAGTGCAGGGCAACAAGAGAGCCTTGGGTTCATTGGAGGTTGGTCAAGACACAGGATGAAACTTTTGCTGAGGGGACTAGAAGTATAAAGGAAAAGGAGGTAAATATTAGGTCCGAAGTTTGAAAACACTCTGATTACCAAGTAGCTAAGATAGAGAATGCAGGGGAGGAGCAGCATACCTTGTAGGAAACAGTACAATTCTATAAGCAACACAAAATGCAAGGATAACAGAGAAAGAAAACAAAACAAAAAAAAGGTAACTGCAGTTGATACCAAGCTATTATAACATACACCACACTATTATGTACTGTTATAAGGTTATGAAGAGAAAATCGTAACTACTAAGATGCTACACACAATTTAGCATTCTTCAACTAACAGTCAGAAGAAATAGTGATGTTATGCAGATACACAGAGTCAGTTGTATCTCTTGCAGGTTACAATAAGTTCTACTCTAATTGCCGAACAAGTTACTGATCTAAACGTACACATAGCAGGTTGCAATATTCACATTATTGAATAAAGCAGCATTTTACCTGTTATTTAAAGTCACAATATGCTATAAATACAATTCTATACTGGCATAACAAAAACACTCATATGCAGGGCAAATAAAGTAAAGGAAAAAAAAAAACAAAAATGCTCTTGAACTGCAAGTCCAGAAAACAAGTGACCAAATAGAGCTGTTACCAACTAAAAAATATGCATGACAAAAATACATACCATGTGTGAATCTTCACAAAAATAGCAATAAGAGTCACAAAAATAATACCAGGTAGTACTTACATGCGAGCACACTACTGGGGATTCCTATGAAGCAAGGCAGAAAAGCTAAGTCAAAAAATGGTGCCTTTCTACATCAGGTTTTTTGATACCTCTGTAATTAAGCAGGAGTGGGAGGGAGTTGTGCAGGTTCAAGGTGGGGGAGGGGGTAGACACTATATTCGGTATTCATCACACCTATCACTGAGCGCAATTCATACCTCTCAAATTTCCAGAATTTTGGCTCATATTTTTGGTCTGTTTCTTATAAAATTTGTGTTGTATTGGTCAGATCACTGGGATGATCTGAGGACTGAAGTCAGTAAATAATGATGTACATTTGAGTTTCACAATTCAGATTCTTCAGAAAATGTATGTTAAACAAACCCTGTTACCCTAGAACTTTTTAAGTTTATTTATTTATTTGAATTTATTGACCGGGAGAGTCCACTGGGTCAGAGCAACCTATTTTCAGTGGAGGCCGGGGGAGAAAAGCTCCACAAGTAGTTACATTCATGACAATAGAGATGACAGTGATGAAAATTACATTGGTAAAGGATATATAATAAGCAAAAAGGCATTCTTGAATAAAATGTCTTACAGAAGAAAATAAAGTTACATATTAGATAGGAAAAAAATAATATGAAAATCAATTTTCAGACATTTGAGCAACTTTGGAAAGAGAGAACATATATGATAAGATTATTTTTAAGAATTAAGTTAGAATTATTTAAGCATTCCTGGTAAAGAATAGTATGTGGGTTACTTATTGAATTAGAAAGGTCATTTAAGCATTTTGAGATATTAATGCATGTAGAGTGCAATTTATTAGACATACCATATAGAATACCACTGAGAAAGGGGGATAACTTCATTACCCGAGGAAATTGGATGTTCTATTGCAGGAAAAGTGTACAGATTCTACATTATTATAAAGAGGGATCAACAGTCTAAGAGTAGGGGTGTGTTAAGGTTAGGTAGGAGCATGATGTTTAGGTAGGAGCATGAGAAGGGCATTCCCATTTGGAGGACAGATGGGAGTGCAGGGCGGATTTGAAGTTGTTATGGCTTGGTATAGTGTATAGTGGAGGGGGAAGAGAGTTCTGCAGTTTGGCTGTGGTGTAGTATAGTAGCAATTGGCCAGGGGTATGTGAGGGTTTGTGCACTTGTAGGAGGTTTTCGCTCTCGGATCTGAGGGAGTGGCTGGGTGTGTAGGGTATTAGGGATGTGGTGAGAGAAGGACATTCTAAAGGTTTGTAGATGAGTTTGTGGGCAGTGGTAAGTTGTAGGTATTTTAGGTAGTTGGGGAGTTCTAGCCATTGAAGGGTATGTAGGGAGAGGCAGTGATGAGAGGAGTTTTTAGAATTGGTTGCAAATTTGCAGATTTTCTGGTAGCAGGATTCAGGTTTGGAACAAAGGCCAAGTTGAAGGTTGGAGAATAGAGTAGCACCATACATGTGAGAGGGGAGAAGGAAGGTAGTTGCGAGAGTTTGTCGGGTGGAGGGGCTGAGGTAACGGATGTGTCTGTAGAGGAGACCGATTTTCTTAATTGTGGAGTAAATGTGGGAATCAAATTTTAAGTCCATCAATGAGGATGCCTAGTAGCTTGGTACAGGGAATGATTTCTAGGGGGGTGTTATTCTGGCTTTTAATGGAGAATAGGTTTTTATTGAAATTGGAGTTTTTGGTAGAAGTAAAAATTATTAGTTTTGTTTTGTATGCGTTTAGGGCTAGGTGATTGGATTGCATCCAGGATTCTGCTTTGAAGAAGGCTGATTGAGCTTTTAGTAGTAGTTCAGGGGGGCAGGTGGATGAGCAGATGATGGTGGAGTCATCTGCATACTGGATAACTGAGGCTTCAGGGATGGAGTGGTGGAAGTAGTTGATGAATATGTTAAAGAGAAGTGGGCCCAGTACAGATCCCAGGAGAACTCCTGTGGGAGTTGGTAAGAAAGGAGAGGTAGATGCTTTCCATTGGGCAGCTTGTTGGCGGTGGGATAGATAGCTGGAGAACCAGGCTAAGGTAGAGGAAAAGAGATTTTAGTATGAGAGCTGGGACAGGAGTAAGGAGTGGGAGATGGTGTCAAAAGCTATACAAAGGTCTAGAAACAGTGATAATACGTATTGGCCATTGTCATGTGCTAGGTTGATGGTTTCAAGAAAGAATAGGAGGGAGGTCATGGTGATGTGGATGGGCCAAAGCCCATGTTGAGTAGGGGAGAGGAGTTTCTGTAGGGTTAGGTATGGCATAAGTTGTGGGTGGATAATCATTTTGAGTATTTTAGAAAGAGGAGAGAGTATTGCTATGGGTCTGAAATTGGTTGTATTTATGTTTTTACCACCTTTGTGGAGAGGGATGATGAAAGTGTGCCACCAGATAGTTGGGACGTAAGATTCTTGTATGGATCTATTTATAAGAATAGATATGGGATAGGCTATGGGATCAGCAGATAGTGTGAAGAAGGTTGGTGGTAGGTTGTCAGGTGCATTGCAACAAGGTTTTAGCTTGAGGAGCAGTCTTTTTATTATGTTTGTGGGGATGGGTGTTAGGCTAAAAGGGGGAGGAAGGAGTTTGATTGGGAGGGTGAGGGGCAGGAGAGGAAAGTGTTGGAGGGTCAGGGAAGGAGAAGGATAGTTTTGCTATGCAGTCAGTAAAGAATGAGTTGAATTTAGTGGCGGTTTCAAGACTGGTAAGGTTAGGATCTGGGCAAGGGTTGTCTTTACTACTGGGGTACAGAATGGAGAAAATGGAATTCCAAAATTTTTTAGGGTTGGTTGAGTGCATGGATTGGGTTTGCAGTAGTAGGTTTGTGATCTTTTGTTATTAGTTTTTTGGCCAAGTTACATAATTGTTTAAATTCCAGGAGGTAGCTGTTTTTTTTTTGTTTTTGGTACTGTTTCCACTTTTTGTCTTGTTGATGCATAATATGTTTAGTTTCATGGGATAGCCAGGGTCAGGGATTAGTTTTGATTCATTTGGTTCTAAGGGGAGCTAGTTTATTTAGTAGGGTAAGGAAAGTCTGGTTGAAATAAGATACAGCACTGTCTAGTGGAAGAGTTTTTAGGGGTGACCAGTCAGTGTGCTTAAGGCATTCTGAGAAGATTTCAGGGTTGAAGGAGGCTAGGTTGCGGGTTTTCGCAGATTGCTGCTGCTTTTCTATGTCAGAGGGTAGGCAGTCTGTGAAGGCTGGAAGATGGTTGCTGAGAGAGTCTGGTAGTATTCTGGCATTTGAGGTAAGGTTGGGGTGGGTTGTTAGTATCCAGCCTATGATGGTACCAGAGGTACTTTCTTTATTTGGCCTGGTAGGAAGATTTATGAGTTGGGTGAAATTGTATAGATTGATTGAATGAGATGGGGTGTCAGAGTTAAAAGATGCCCAGTTAATGTTCATATCATCTGGGATATAGGTTTAATTTTTGATATTGGAGCTAAACCAAGCGAGGATGTTTTCTAGTGTTTTGATATTATCTCCAGGTGGGATGTAGATGGAACAGATGCAGATAGATTTGAAGTTATTAAATTTTAAAAAGCATACTGTTATTTTGGAGTTGGCAAAGGTTGGGATGAAATTTGTGTAAGAACTAAGGGTGTGAGTAGAGGGGTAGATGATAGCTACTCCACTTCCTTTTCTCTGAGGTCTGTCATTGCGTAGGATGTGGTAGCCTGGAGGGAGGATCTCGTCTTTGATGGAGGGTTTAAGCCAGGTCTCAGAGATTGCGGTTATATAGGGGTGGTTGTGAGAGAGCCAGGCATGGAGGTTGGGAATTTTATTTTGAGGCTTTGTGCATTAAGGGTGGTGAGGTGAATGGATTTGGGTTTTGGGGTTTGGAGGCTTGGTTTATGAGATTTACGTTGGGGTTGGGTCCAGGGTTAGGGCGGATGTCACCTGAGAGTGAGAGGGAGATATGGAGGAGGAGCTGACTGAGGTAGTGTAAGGGGATAGTGAAGTAGGGCTGAGAGTTTTTGAGATAAAATGTAGAATAGGGTGAGGGGAGGGAGGAGTGGGGAGTATTGTGGGTTTCAACATAAGGGATGGGTTGGAAGAATAGAGTTCAGGCGAGATTTCTGAATATGAGTGGATTGCACATGGGAGTTGTGAGGTTGTGCCTTGTGGGTTCTGGTGTAGATGTGTGTTAGTGAGGTGTATAAGTTATGTAAGATGGGTGAGGGAGATTAGTAGTAAAGGTTTGTATAATAGTTTGTGAGGAAAAGGTGGGCACTGTTGTTATTGTAAAACTAATGTATCCAGCATGCTCGTAAGGTCTTTGAAAAACACACATTTCCCCAGATGAAATCCCAGTCAATAGTTCACAAATAACTATTATAACCAGTTTAAGCGAATAGATGCTATTTCAAATTGTGATGCAGCTCCAGGCCCAACTAGACAAATAAAACACATTCGCCTATCTGTAAGTCTAACTCTGCATACTATACCTATTTATAACAGCAATATTTAAAATTTGTCCCTATGTTTGGGCCTTTGTCCCTTACATTTTGTTGGGCTTTGCCCAGATTTCTTGCACTAAGAGGTTGAGAGGTATGGTACAATGCCACCTTTGGTATGTACCTAACCAGGCATATTCAACAATTGGAACATCAACAGAGGTTTCTCACTAGGGTGTATGTAAAATGTCTTATGCAGACCATGTCAAGGCCCTATCCCTGTATTCTGTGTTCTACAGCCTTTGGAGTGGAGATGTATGCCTGCCATACAGGGCATTGTCAGACCCCACTGTGGACCTCCTGCATATCCACAAAACAACTAGCACCAGAATTACCTGTTCTACAGACCTACACCATGCTTGTGGCATAAATAGAGCATGCAAAGACAGATATGTATCCTAGAGACTACACCCTCTATGGAACAGACTCCCCATCCATGTGAAGCAGAGTTCCGCCCTAACACAAATCATGTGCAAGTTGCATAATTGGATGGAGAACAGGAAATTCATCCCTGGTTTGGGACCTATGTCTCTAATGGACACAGGGGAAACTGTGGATGGTTCATCTTCCAAGCCCCTGCTTGTAAATGTTTCATCTACCAAAACCCTGATTATACTTATCAAGGGTACCAGACCTTGTCAGAGATTTGGGATGCATGGCTAGGCTTAAAGAAGCCCTTGTGTTTGTTAGCCTCATAAACACATATGAACCTATGAAACCATGAACCTATACTGTATTACTTTTCTGATGACATTTCTCTCCTGTGCCGACATTCAGTCCTGTGCTCTGATGTTGATGGGTTGATTGTAGATGTACACCCATAGGTGTGTCCTACACAATCCTTGAAATGAAACGTAATAATTTCCATGAGAGACATTTCATTGTGTGACTCCATAGCCCTTAAACAGCATCCATAGTAACATACAGAAATGATGCTATACAAATTATTAATGGCAAAGTACATTATCTGTGAATGACCAGTACAAGTAGCATGTCAGCAGCAAAATGGATGACACAAATTCATATTAATGTAGATAGAACCCTGTGCATCAGACATGTAGCTTTATTTCCTGCATCCATAAGAAAAATGAAAGAAATTTAACAGTTTATCCAAGGGAGGGAGATGGTGTCAAAAGCTATACAAAGGTCTAGAAACAGTGATAATACGTATTGGCCATTGTCATGTGCTAGGTTGATGGTTTCAAGAAAGAATAGGAGGGAGGTCATGGTGATGTGGATGGGCCAAAGCCCATGTTGAGTAGGGGAGAGGAGTTTCTGTAGGGTTAGGTATGGCATAAGTTGTGGGTGGATAATCATTTTGAGTATTTTAGAAAGAGGAGAGAGTATTGCTATGGGTCTGAAATTGGTTGTATTTATGTTTTTACCACCTTTGTGGAGAGGGATGATGAAAGTGTGCCACCAGATAGTTGGGACGTAAGATTCTTGTATGGATCTATTTATAAGAATAGATATGGGATAGGCTATGGGATCAGCAGATAGTGTGAAGAAGGTTGGTGGTAGGTTGTCAGGTGCATTGCAACAAGGTTTTAGCTTGAGGAGCAGTCTTTTTATTATGTTTGTGGGGATGGGTGTTAGGCTAAAAGGGGGGGAGGAAGGAGTTTGATTGGGAGGGTGAGGGGGGCAGGAGAGGAAAGTGTTGGAGGGGGGTCAGGGAAGGAGAAGGATAGTTTTGCTATGCAGTCAGTAAAGAATGAGTTGAATTTAGTGGCGGTTTCAAGACTGGTAAGGTTAGGATCTGGGCAAGGGTTGTCTTTACTACTGGGGTACAGAATGGAGAAAATGGAATTCCAAAATTTTTTAGGGTTGGTTGAGTGCATGGATTGGAGTTTGCAGTAGTAGGTTTTGTGATCTTTTGTTATTAGTTTTTTGGCCAAGTTACATAATTGTTTAAATTCCAGGAGGTAGCTGTTTTTTTTTTGTTTTTGGTACTGTTTCCACTTTTTGTCTTGTTGATGCATAATATGTTTAGTTTCATGGGATATCCAGGGTCAGGGATTAGTTTTGATTCATTTGGTTCTAAGGGGAGCTAGTTTATTTAGTAGGGTAAGGAAAGTCTGGTTGAAATAAGATACAGCACTGTCTAGTGGAAGAGTTTTTAGGGGTGACCAGTCAGTGTGCTTAAGGCATTCTGAGAAGATTTCAGGGTTGAAGGAGGCTAGGTTGCGGGTTTTCGCAGATTGCTGCTGCTTTTCTATGTCAGAGGGTAGGCAGTCTGTGAAGGCTGGAAGATGGTTGCTGAGAGAGGTCTGGTAGTATTCTGGCATTTGAGGTAAGGTTGGGGTGGGTTGTTAGTATCCAGCCTATGATGGTACCAGAGGTACTTTCTTTATTTGGCCTGGTAGGAAGATTTATGAGTTGGGTGAAATTGTATAGATTGATTGAATGAGATGGGGTGTCAGAGTTAAAAGATGCCCAGTTAATGTTCATATCATCTGGGATATAGGTTTAATTTTTGATATTGGAGCTAAACCAAGCGAGGATGTTTTCTAGTGTTTTGATATTATCTCCAGGTGGGATGTAGATGGAACAGATGCAGATAGATTTGAAGTTATTAAATTTTAAAAAGCATACTGTTATTTTGGAGTTGGCAAAGGTTGGGATGAAATTTGTGTAAGAACTAAGGGTGTGAGTAGAGGGGTAGATGATAGCTACTCCACTTCCTTTTCTCTGAGGTCTGTCATTGCGTAGGATGTGGTAGCCTGGAGGGAGGATCTCGTCTTTGATGGAGGGTTTAAGCCAGGTCTCAGAGATTGCGGTTATATAGGGGTGGTTGTGAGAGAGCCAGGCATGGAGGTTGGGAATTTTATTTTTGAGGCTTTGTGCATTAAGGGTGGTGAGGTGAATGGATTTGGGTTTTTTGGGGTTTGGAGGCTTGGTTTATGAGATTTACGTTGGGGTTGGGTCCAGGGTTAGGGCGGATGTCACCTGAGAGTGAGAGGGAGATATGGAGGAGGAGCTGACTGAGGTAGTGTAAGGGGGATAGTGAAGTAGGGCTGAGAGTTTTTTTTTGAGATAAAATGTAGAATAGGGTGAGGGGAGGGAGGAGTGGGGAGTATTGTGGGTTTCAACATAAGGGATGGGTTGGAAGAATAGAGTTCAGGCGAGATTTCTGAATATGAGTGGATTGCACATGGGAGTTGTGAGGTTGTGCCTTGTGGGTTCTGGTGTAGATGTGTGTTAGTGAGGTGTATAAGTTATGTAAGATGGGTGAGGGAGATTAGTAGTAAGGTTTGTATAATAGTTTGTGAGGAAAAGGTGGGCACTGTTGTTATTGTAAAACTAATGTATCCAGCATGCTCGTAAGGTCTTTGAAAAACACACATTTCCCCAGATGAAATCCCAGTCAATAGTTCACAAATAACTATTATAACCAGTTTAAGCGAATAGATGCTATTTCAAATTGTGATGCAGCTCCAGGCCCAACTAGACAAATAAAACACATTCGCCTATCTGTAAGTCTAACTCTGCATACTATACCTATTTATAACAGCAATATTTAAAATTTGTCCCTATGTTTGGGCCTTTGTCCCTTACATTTTGTTGGGCTTTGCCCAGATTTCTTGCACTAAGAGGTTGAGAGGTATGGTACAATGCCACCTTTGGTATGTACCTAACCAGGCATATTCAACAATTGGAACATCAACAGAGGTTTCTCACTAGGGTGTATGTAAAATGTCTTATGCAGACCATGTCAAGGCCCTATCCCTGTATTCTGTGTTCTACAGCCTTTGGAGTGGAGATGTATGCCTGCCATACAGGGCATTGTCAGACCCCACTGTGGACCTCCTGCATATCCACAAAACAACTAGCACCAGAATTACCTGTTCTACAGACCTACACCATGCTTGTGGCATAAATAGAGCATGCAAAGACAGATATGTATCCTAGAGACTACACCCTCTATGGAACAGACTCCCCATCCATGTGAAGCAGAGTTCACCTAACACAAATCATGTGCAAGTTGCATAATTGGATGGAGAACAGGAAATTCATCCCTGGTTTGGGACCTATGTCTCTAATGGACACAGGGAAACTGTGGATGGTTCATCTTCAAGCCCCTGCTTGTAAATGTTTCATCTACCAAAACCCTGATTATACTTATCAAGGGTACCAGACCTTGTCAGAGATTTGGGATGCATGGCTAGGCTTAAAGAAGCCCTTGTGTTTGTTAGCCTCATAAACACATATGAACCTATGAAACCATGAACCTATACTGTATTACTTTTCTGATGACATTTCTCTCCTGTGCCGACATTCAGTCCTGTGCTCTGATGTTGATGGGTTGATTGTAGATGTACACCCATAGGTGTGTCCTACACAATCCTTGAAATGAAACGTAATAATTTCCATGAGAGACATTTCATTGTGTGACTCCATAGCCCTTAAAACAGCATCCATAGTAACATACAGAAATGATGCTATACAAATTATTAATGGCAAAGTACATTATCTGTGAATGACCAGTACAAGTAGCATGTCAGCAGCAAAAATGGATGACACAAATTCATATTAATGTAGATAGAACCCTGTGCATCAGACATGTAGCTTTATTTCCCTGCATCCATAAGAAAAATGAAAGAAATTTAACAGTTATCATCACTTGCACAAGGTGTTGTGTGGGAGGTGAAGGAGACCTAGGCTGACCCAATAGGTTGCCAAGTGTGTGTGTGAGTCAGGAAAGGAAGCAGGCAAGATAGACCATGGATATGTTGCATGTGTGTCTGTATGTGCCCTCAATGTGACAGTGGTGTGTGAGTGTCTGCATGAACACTGCCAAGCTCAGTACTAGTCCTACATCTCTGTATGTTGGACAGCTGTGAGCCATGCATGGTAGAGCTGACAGTTCATTGTCCCCATGCCTGAACATGAGAACTGGCTCTGCCAGGAGTTGCACTGGCACCTTCATGTCCACGTTCAGATGCTGTGCTACTACCTGAGGGTGACTGATGTCTGCTGGGAAAGTGTGCTCCACAGGAACACCCAGGACCACGAGCCCATGGCCTGTTATATCTTGGTGTGGACAGCACACTCCACTCTGGAGTGCTGGATGTACTGCTACTATGGGACCATGATTGTGCATGGCCATGTTGACTTTCAGCAGATGTAGTTGTGGACCTATGCCTACGAGGCCGATGCTCAACTCCAGTCAGATGTTGCATCACAGACAACGTGGGTTCCAAGACAGATAGTGTATGATCTGTCTCAGACCTACCTCTTTCCTCTATGTCAGTCAGCCATTCTGAGGTATCACGGATGTCAGACTGTTCTGCATCCATAACCCTGACCATTCATCAGGAGTTCTTTTCTGAACATGCCTGTGCCTCCATAATGGCCCTAAACTTATTCCGATTGACATGTGATGAGACACCTGCGACAGGTGGTAGAGGGACAGCAGGCCTACTATGAGCACCCCTATCAATCTGACTGTATGGAACCTCACCAACTGTTTGGCTATGGCCAATGTCAACAGTCACTGAAGCCACAGTAGCCACACTTCCCTGTTCAATGTCCCCACCCTCCAACTCTCCAATACCTGTGACCACAGGGGACTGGGTATGTCTAGACATACTGGTTGTGTATGGTGATAATGAGTGTGGACAAGGGATGTCAACCTCTGTGTCTGATTCAGCCTCTGCAATGCCAAGCTGTGCCTCAGTTTGGCCACCATCATCATCAGAGTTTGAAGACACACTGACATTAGGTTGTGAAGGAGACAAAGACCAACCTCCCTGGTCACCTGTGATAAAAAGGAAAAAGCAATACATTAATACCTGCACTACTATGCTCTGCAGTACTATAGTGCCATATATGTTAAGCAGTATACAATGCTGTCACTATTACAGATTTGTATGATCCCCCTAACATCTCATTTTAGGACATGAGGACATTATTTTCTAACCCCAATCTGTAATTATTCGGAAATAATTATTCATTAAACAAGAATCTCATGAGCAAAATTTACATTATGTACACTGTTGGCATTCTGCAAAAATCTGCACAGTTGACAGTTATGGCAATATGTAATGTCCTAACAATACAGTCAAGTCAATCACTATGGTCACACCTACAAGGCAGAGGTATGACTCTAAACTTTGGACATTCAGAAAATATGTGTCCATTTGGCAATCATGCAGACAGTACATCAATCCAGCCAGAAGGCCTGGGATGACACTTTAGCAAATACATTGAACTATATCTACATCTCTGACTAAACAGTTTTGTGCTTACCAGCAGCAAGAGCATGGACTCTTCAGATTCCTGATGGTCCTGAAAAAATTTGAGAGAGAGATAAGGGCAACAGCACCAGACGTTACAGTATAACAGGGGTAATACATCCAAATATCACATTTAGAGTAGCTGCTATGTTAACAGGTATGTGGGTCACAATCTCTACATGAGCTTAAAACTGCAGCTAACCCCCCCCCCCACATCAAACGTCTGACACCCGTGTACAACTATATACACCTTGACATAATGAATGTAACAGTATTCCAATGCTGACCTAACTAAGCATACCTGGATGCTCCTCTTGAGAGGAATGGTTGGCACCCACATCCACAATATATTGGCTGATAGATGCCTGGTATCCTGTGTTGCAAGGTTTGCCAGAAATTCTTCTGTGGCTGACAGAGGCTGTTCTGCTGCAGGCCCACCACCAGTGCCCTGATGATCCCTGGTCATGTCAGCTGCACATCTCCATACTGAATTTATCATATCTGTGGCATGGTGTCACTCCTGCTCATAGGTACGATTCTGGTGACCTACGGCATTGATGTTATGCACCAGTTCATCCACAGGGATGCACACTTTTGCCTATTTGCCTTCCATCTGAACAGCAGGACCTGGTAATTTTGGCACAAAGCCTTAATGATGAGGTCATTTTCCACCTCAGTAAATGGTGCCCTGCTGCATGCATGCATGATGTTTCCCAAAATACAAATAAATGAGAACACGTCAGGATCACATGTGGATGTACAGTATGTAAAGACACAGCAATAAAGAAAAGCTATCAGTATTTACCGCTTGATTACACATCTCATATTCAACAGTGTGCCAAACATACAAAGGGTGTGGACGCAACTAGGATAGTATCAGTAGTGACCTATTACTGTTTGTACCATAACAGATACTCACGTATGATCACACACCCACACAGAAGTCCATTGTAGTGTGCCCCATAGCAAGAACCCCCCGCATATAATATGTAAAAACAACAGTGCCGACAAAATAGCAGTGTACTATTACAACTGCTATCAAAGGAAGTATCCAAGAGACTGGTTACCTAGTTATCACACAGCATTATACCCTTGCTGTACTCTACATCCTCTGTACATGTAACAGGGCTGGAGATCAATGTGTTGTCATCAGTACAGTTCTAACAAAGGCTTACTGATGTAATCCCCATTCTCCCTAAGTATATTCAAACATATGCATCATGTTGGAAACAAAATGGATACCAACCTGATGAAGTACAATGCTTCTCTGTTGAAAGATACTACTATATGAGTATTGTGTCAATGAGTTAACCATATTAACTAACTCTTATACATACTGGTTCCCCTAGCTAAAAGTTTGCCTTTTTAAGATGGTTCTCATTAGCAGGTGATTGCCTCTGAACCAGTCTGTGGTTCAGGAATGCTGCATGCAGCATACACAGCTGATATGCAGTATAATCAGACAGTTCCATGCAACTACTCAACAAGATATAAGACCTCAACGTAGATCCCATTCCCTTTCTCATATGTTGGGGTGGAAATTACTGGGGTACAGATACTACATCAGCACAGAGAGAGTGCTTGTAGTAATTACTTTTACATACAGATGTGGGTGCTGCAGGCTGAAGCTGCTGCTGCAGGCAATAGGCATAGTCAGACAAGCTGAAGAATGTGCAGGACAACAACACTTAAGAGTAACTGTGGGACCTGTGGCAGTCTTGGTGAACAGCCAGAGCCAGATTGCAGGAACTCATCCCACTGGAAATTAAGATATGTGTTTAAGGTAAGTATGTTAGCCAAAGGTATCATTAGAAGAGTAAAAGGCAACATGCTTGATCTGTCCTAGAACAAGGTGGGGGGGGGGGTACATCAACCATTATGTCAACCAGCTGGACAACTGCCAAGTTGTGTTATGTCATGGTAGTCATCTAGAATGTGTGTGCTGGCAACCCTTGCCTCTAGCATGACCTCCATATATGTATGTTACTTATGCAGCTGTGGTTGTCTGTAATATCACTAGCAAATCATTGTGGACTGCAGTCTGATATTACTGGGCCACATTTGAATTACATACTTCAAAATCCTCTGGGAATGCATGTTAATCCATAACCTGACATTATATGCACTTTCTAGGGTTGTAATGGGAATAGTTGAACGTGGTTTTGTCTGTAGGTCTTTAGGTTCATGGGTTCATAGGGTCATAGGTAGGTACTAGTCTATCAGCCCAAGAGCCTACGTAAGCCTAGCCAATAAGGTTTCCTGGCTTACGCCACCCAAGAAAGTTATTTTCCTGTGCCACTGTCAAGCAGAGACACAGAAGTGATCCCCGGGGTGTATTTCCTATTTCCCATCCACTCATCTAGATTTTTCTTGAAGAGTTCTAATAAAGAACTTTGCTTGACATAGATGGGTAGCCTGTTCCAGAGTATGGGAAGTCTCTGGGACAGGAATCTATCCCTCCAGCATGTCCTGTTTATTGTGGTGACAAGGTTTAGGTCCCTAGACCATGTAGCTCGAAGGGATTGTGATTTCTTTAGGTGTAGCATATCCATCAGCTCTGGGTTTGACATAGCTTTATATGTTAGGCAGAGATCACCTCAGAGTAAGCGATATGCTACGGAGTAAAGCTGGAGTTTTTTGAGGCGGTCAGTGTAGGGCATTTGCTTGAGGCCAGTAATCCTCTTTGTGAGGTACTTCTGTGGCCTTTCCAGCTGCTGCAGATGTCATGTGAGGTACATTCCAAAAGGGGCATTGTACTCTATAATGGGTCTAATGAGTGTCGAGTAGAGGGGAACAAAGACCTCTTTTAGTAGAGACTACTGTCCACCTGGGTCCCAAGGTCTCTTATAACACATTCGGTGTTAAGTAGATTGCTGCCTATGTGGTAGTTAATGGGTACAGAGTTTTTACCAAAGGGGATGACACTGCACTTTTTGGCATTGAGCTTGAGGTCATGGCTCTGACACCAGGCATCTGTCTCAGCGAGGCCCTTCTGTAGGATGTCCACATCATTTGGCGACTTGACTATGGCTCCTAGTTGGTCATCTGTGAACTTCGTTAGCCAGAGGCCTTCTGTGTTAGCCTGTACTTCAGAGAAGTAGGTACCAAACAGGAGAGATCCCAGGATGGAACCCTGTGGTACTCCACTTGCCACTGCTTTGAGGTCAGATTTGGAGTCTGCAACTTTTACAGTGTGGGTTTGTCAGTGAGCCACTTGGCAACCCATCTTGTGATGTAGGGATTTATACCTAGTTTAGTGAGTTTAGCTATAATTCCAGAATAGGGGATGGTGTCGAAAGCCTTGGCAAGGTCAAGATAGGCTGTGTGAACCACCTTGCCCTCATCTACAGCTTTGGTGACTGCCTCAAAGAAGTTGATCAGGTTCAGGAGGCATAATCTGCCTTTCACAAACCTGAACTGGGTAGGATCCAGAGCTTGGAGGTTACCAGTGTCTTTGTTTATGAGTTCCATGATGATACGTTCCACGGCCTTACAGACCAGGCTCATCAGGCTAATAGGTCGATAGTTCCTGGGATCAGTGGTGGCTCCCCCTTTGTGGAGTGGGATAACTGTTGCTGTGCACCATTCAGTGGGCACAAATCCTGATGCGAGGCTATTATTGAACATGGTGCTTAAGTGGGGAGCCAGTTTGTTCTGAAGTTCGTGTAAAACGCAGCCTGGGATGTTGTCCGGTCCCATGGATGCTGTGTTTTTGACCTTAGAAAGTGCAGCTTTTACCTGCGTAGTTGTGATTACAGGGACTCTGCATTCTTCCTGTATAGATATGGGCCCTTTAGGGGGTGAGGGGGGGTAAAATTAGCACTGAACCTATCTGCCAGGATGTTGGAAATATCAGTTGGTTTTGTAATTTTTGTGCCTTTGTGCTGTAACTCAGAGCAGATCTGGGTGTTGCCATTGAGATTCTTGACATAGCTATATAATGCTTTGTGGTTGTCCTTAGAATTAGTGGTGATTTTGTTTTCGTAGCTAGCTTTGGAGGATCTTATAAGGGATCTCAGCTTCTTACTGAGGCTGACCAGGGAGCTCCTCCACTCATGGGATTTTACTCTCTTTTGCAACAGTTTCTTCCTTCTGTTGTACAGTTTGTTTATGGCAGGGGACCACCAGATTGGCTTCCTTTTTTTGGAGGATAGAGTCTTGGTTTTGTTTGGGATAGCACGATCCATGCACTTGTGTAAGTGCTTATAGAGTGCATTTGTGTAGGATTCAGCAGTTGTAACTGTATTGTCCATCTGCATGGGTGTCATGAAGTTCACCACTTATGTCTTAAGAAGCATGAAGTTGGCTTTGGAAAAAAATTTTTACCGTGGTTTCCTTAATGGGGGGTGGGGGCGGGATGTAGATATCAAGGGTGATTAGCTTATGGTCAGATCGGACCAACGAGGAGCTGACTTCAGATGCGGAACACCGGTCACTCATGTTGGTAATGACTAGGTCTAGGATATTGCTACCCCTGGTGGGGGTGTGGATAAGTTGATCCAGGGCATTGAAGTTTATGAATTCTAGAAAGCGTTGAGCTAAGGAGTTGGTATATGAGTAGTTTTCCCAGTTAATAGTGGGATAGTTGAAGTCTCCCATTATTAGGGTGTTTGGTTGAACCCTAATATTTTCCAGTACATCAAGAAAAGAGGAGTGGGAATCATGGGGCATGTGGGGGATCTGTAGCAAGCTACAGTTTGGATTGCAGTTTTGCCCAGTTAGTTGCACTTGGAATACCTTGGATGCATTATGCTGAGCAACTAGCCTAGAGGTGTGGATATCCTTAAAGAATATGGACACACCTCCGCCTTTGGTGTTTAGGTCCAGGTTACATGGCCGAAAAGCGTGGTATGAGTTATAGCCTGGTAGTACAGGGGTGCTCTCTGGAGCCATGAACCAGGTCTCAGTCACTGCACATATATCAATGTTCTCCATTTTAAGGACTGTCTCGAGTAAGTGCATTTTGAGATTTAGATTTCTAGCACTGAGTAGCATTACCCTCATATTTTGCTTGCCTGTTCCTGTTACAGTGGTAAATTTGTTTTTTGAACCTTGCCTAAAAAAGGCACTATAGGGGCAGCAAGAGCCTTAGCCAGTATCCAGAATCCCAGGGGCGATATTATTTAGAAAAAGGCATTCCATCTGTACTGCTTTAGGTGGATAAATAGGTGATGAGACAGTCTATCACAATTTATAATGGTGATGTACACATGCATATATTTTAAATGCTAGACACAGCTGTATTTGTACCCAGGACCAACAATTAATGTTTTCAAAGCATTTAACAGATTGGGCTACAGAATTCCTGTTATAGCAGGTGTATTTTCACATATTGTACATATAATTGCACAGTTACCTGCAGTTACATACCTCACTTACATCTGTTAGTATGTGTATGGTTTTATAATGATGTATTTGTCTACCAAAGTCCCAGTTAAATTACTATTTTTCCATTAACCTTTTAGCAGATTTGCTGTGTGATGTGGCACAATGCACATCATCACATAAACACGCTTAATGACAAGAAAATGACAATTACTATGTTTTGCTTAAAATATGAGTACTGGTTCATAGGTTCATAGGTTGATAGGTAGGTACAAGGCTATCTGCCCAAAGGCATTTATAAGCCTTGCCAGAATGTGTTGGCTTTCGCCACCCCCTTAGATTAGTTCCCTGTGCCTCTGTCCAGCAGAGCCACTGAAGTGATTCCTGGGGTAAACTTTCTGTTTCCCATCCACTCGTCAAGGTTTCTCTTGAAGAGGTTAGCGAGGAGCTTTGCCTAATGTAGATTGGAATCTTGTTCCAGAGCATGGGAAGTCTCTGGGACAGGAATCTATCCCTCCAGCATGTCCTATTTATTGTTGTGGTGAGGTTTAGATCCTTAGAGCATGTGGCTCGAGGGGATATGATTTTCTTTAGGTCGAGCATGTTGTCCATTAATTCTGGGTTGGACATGGCCTTGTATGTCAGGCAGAGATCACCCCTGAGTAGGCAGTATGCAACCGAGTACAGCTGGAGTTTCTTCAGTCCAGCTGCATAGGGCATCTGTTTGAGGCCAGTGATCCTCTTGGTGAGGTACTTCTGTGGTCTTTCCAGCTGTTGCAGGTGTTCTTGTAAGGTACATCCCAAATGGGGTGTTGTACTCTATGATGAGTGATGAGTAGAGGGGCACAATGACCTCTTTTGATCTGGATGCTAACCCTTTTGTGATTAGGTGGGCCATATAGAAGGATTTTCTAACCACATTGGCAATGTGATTTTCAAAGCAGAGATTACTATCTATTTGGGTCCTCAGATCCCTCATTACGTCTTCCGTATTTAGGGGACTACCACCTATGTGGTAGTTTGTGGGTACTTTGTTTTTTCCAAAGGGGATGACTATGCACTTTTTGGCATTTAGCTTGAGGCCATGATTTTGACACCAGGTATCCATCTCAGTGAGACCCTTTTGGAGGATGTCTGTGTCAGCCTGAGAGTCAATTATAGCTTGTAGTTTGCAGTCATCTGTGAACTTGGTCAGCCATAGTCCTCCTGTGCTTTCCTGTACCTCTGAGAAGTATATGCTGAACAGGAGGGATCCTAGGACTGAGCCCTGGGGATCGCCACTTGTAACCGGTTTAGAGTTGGACCTAGCTCCCGCAACTCTCACCATGTGGGTTCTGTCCGTGAACCAGTTGGCAACCCATCTTGTGACGTAGGGGTTTATGTTCAGGTGATCTTGTCTATAATACCAGAATGGGGAATGGTGTTGAAGGCCTTTGCAAGGTCTAGGTAGGCTGTGTGTACCACCTTTCCCTCGTCTATAAACTTGGTAACTGTCTCAAAGAAGTCCACCGTGTTCAGGAGGCATGATCTGCCTTTAACAAAGCTGAACTGGGTAGGGTCCAGTGTTTGGAGGTTCCCGATGTCTCTGTTAATGAGTTCCATGATGATGCACTCCATAGCCTTGCAGACCAAGTCAGGCTGATAGGGCGATAGTTCCTGGAGTCTGTTGTGGCTCCATCTTTGTGGAGCAGAATAACCATAGCTGTGCGCCACTCTATGGGTACATAGCCTGTGGAGAGGCTCTGTCTGAACAGTGTGTTTAGGTGAGGGGTTATTTCGTCTTTGAGCTCGTGTAAGATGCAGCCTGGGACACCATCCAGTCCCATTGATGCTGTGTTTCTGGCTTTGGAGAGGGCTGTTTTAACCCGAGTGTCTGTGGTTTCAGGGGCTCTACATTCTTCTGGTATGGTTATGGGCTCTTCTGGGGGTGAAGTTTGCACTTAACCTCTCTGCCAGGATGTTGGTGATATAGGTTGGTTCAGTGTATTTTGTGCCATTCTGCACTAACTCCGAGCAGATCTGAGCATCGCCACTTAGATTCTTGACATAGCTAAAGAATGCCTTGTGGTTTTCTTTGGATTCCTTGGCAATTTTTCTTTCGAAGCTTGCCTTGAATGATTTTATGAGGGATCATAGTTTCTTGCTGATACTAATCAGGAATGTCTTCCCTTCTTGGGATTTTACTCTTGAAGGGGCAACATAGGGGGTGCCACCAGGCTGCGGCCCAGAAGTGTTGCACCCAGGCACCTTGGCCAGAGAAGCCAAGGTAGGCGGATCACTAGGAACTGGCCATACTTGTTGCGCTGTGGTAAATAAAATAGAAACATAAAGGAAAAATAAACGTAACACAAACAAATGTAATTAATGACATAAGTGAAAACAATAATGAATAATGAGTAATGGAAACAAATTGAAAATAATATAATGAGGAATGCAACAATAAATAATGTAAATGAAAGTTTTTTTTAATGGCAAGCTAATATTAAATTATACATGAGGCCAACATAAGAGATAATAACAAATACTATCATAATATCAAATTATAATAGTAACTATATTGATTAAATAAATAAGAGAAGAGGTGGGGTGAGATAAATAAGAAGTATATTAGTAACTTCACAGATAATATAACTAAACATACTGCAACCACATATTGCTAGATATGTTACATTTCACTTATGAGACCACTGATTGCTATGTAGTTTATTATTTGAAATACTACCCTGTTCCTTATACGCACACTGTAGTACAGACCATATTGCACCCAGCAATCATTCAATGTTGCTTATATTGTATATATGATGTTCCATGTGCATACCTCTTAACCTCTTAGCATGGGACATTATGGGCTAAGCCATACATAATGGCAGTACAAAGACACAATGACAAGGAGCTTCTTACATAGAGTGGTCTTACAATAGTCACATTTTATAGATAAAAGATTTGCCATTGAATTGCATTTTGAGTGAGGGGATATATCTGGAAATCAGAGGAATTACTTTTTTTCTGATATTGATCCTCAGCATTGTGGCAGAGGCTGGCCAGTAAAACAAGATCATATACCAAACAGACCAGACATACAGGGCAATATTCAGTATATTCTGAAAAATCATGACAGTTGAGAGGCATGTTCATGTACACTGATTACAATTGACAGCTGGCCAGTCATGGCACAGGTCTATGGGTGTGACTTTGGGTCTATATTAATTAAACGAAAACTTACTTCAATGAACTGCATTTCATTGGAAATGCCATTCATCAAATCCCGCTCATGTGAGGAGCTGTGCCCCCCACAAACCCCCCCCCCCCCAGCTAATTATATATACCAACTCTGAGTGAGGAAAGGGGAAATTTCCAGTTGTTCACTGTACTGCAATCCCAGTATGACCAGTTTGATGGACAGCATGTTTGATGTAAGTGAACTGAAAATGCCTTTCACTGAACTGAATTTTCATTGAACTAACAGGGACCCATGCACTTCACATACAAACATGGTTATGCTTTGTTTATGACATGCTAAAACAGTATTGAAAACTGCAAAATTTCTCAGTTGGTTGGTTTGGGATTAGAATCCTCAAGCATTGACTACAGGAATACTGAACATTTTATTTGAAAAAATAAATTATCACAGCACTGTCTCATTTAGCTATGCTTAGGACTGCATACAAACTTAGAAGGTTGATAGAATAACAGTTTTTACATTTGCATGACTTTTTTTAAGGATACGAAGTCTGAAACTCAAATGTCTGTCATTATTTTCTGACTTCAAGTCCTCAATGATTTGTTTCAAATCTTGCATTTACACACATGGATAGCTGTCTATGACTTCTGTTGACTTACATGTTTACCCTATTCATTTATTGACTGCAATCTACAGCATATTTCAGACAATGAGCAGACCACAACATTGTCTCTTAATCTGGGTATACAACAACATTAACTAATGGTTGGAAATTATGCTACACAGTAGTGCATGCTTACTTGCTTTAACTTGCTTTCCCAGTTCAGATATACACTGACACATTAATGAAAGTCTATGATGTCTCAGGTGTTTCATACATGACAGCTAAGAATGGAATGTCTGTATTTACTTTATTATATTAAGTTATGCATTAAGTTATTACTTTATTGATTTTATTACTTACCACATGCTTGCTTCATCCTGCCCAAATGCCTTGCGCAGGACTGGACATTGCAAGCCCTCTCTTCTGCAGTTGTGGTAAGAGAAGGAAACCATTGTGTATACCAGTTTTGCAGAGATTCAGCTTGTATATTTATTAATTACTAAAATACATACTTATATATCTGTGGGGTGTTACCCTCCCATGCTTCCTGAATCCATTGATCCAAGGTTCCCCTCTTCCTTCGATAGAGGTCATCATAATGGTGATGACACTGATCACCAGTGCAGGTGATACCAGTTGCACTGGTCAGGTCCCTGGCCACACTATCCTAGTCCTCACACTTACTTGATAGTTGCTTGCAGCAGCTGGCATCCATAGCCCTCTACCAAGAGTCCAATGAAAACCCTACACTCCTGCATACCCCACTGTTGTGTCCTAAAGTGCACACCTTCCCCCGCAACAGCAACCATATCCATAGTCAAGGTTAGGCTCCAAGGAGTATGTGAAATCCCCATCTATTGCCCTTTAAACAGGCTGCATTCTTGCCATTGCACATCATACTGTAACTTTCAAAAATGTGCCACATTGCTTAGTATTCTGCAAACTCACACAACCCATGTTTAAGCAAAGCTTAGCAATGCACAAACAGGAAAACACTGTTGACCATTTTTAAGTGATGCTTAGCATTGTACACCTTTTCTAAATTTAACAATTACTGAATTTAAAGTCAACTGATGTTTCAGTCACCTGACACAATTTCTCAGCAGTATATGTAAAGGTATTACTGCCAGGACCCAAACCTGGAACCTACTACACTGTAGATCATGTCTCAACCTATCTAGCTACTGGGATAGTGAAGGGAACTCATATATCTTCAGGTATACTGTGGAGGTGCCTGTAATCATAGTGCAGCTTCGCTGTGCAAGTTTGCATGGTGCTAAGCACCACAGAGCTACAACAATAAAATGTATCTGGTTTCTATTTTTATCTGTCTAGTGTATGTCTAATGCATAAGTATGCAGTGCTAAGCATAGCTAAGTAACATAGCACATCATGCAAACAAGCACATAAAAAAAATACAAATTGAATGCATCCAGTTTCTACTTTTAGATGTCTGGCACATGTCTGATGTATGGCTGTACAAAACTAAGCATAGCTAAATAACATGGCACATCATGCAAACAAGCACATAAAAATAAAAAAATAGAAACTGAACAAATCTGGTTTCTGTTTTTAGATGTCTGTCACATGTCTGATGTATGGCTGTGCAAAGCTAAGCGTAGCTAAATAATGTGGTGCATTGTGCAAACAAGCACATAAAAGTAAAAACATATATTAAAATAAATCCAACTTAGTGAAATAAAATGTCTTGTAGACCTTTCTGTCAAGGTTAATGTGATGAAAGGTATGTGGGTGTGCCATAGGTCTTGGTTCAATAATCATGTTGTTCTGACCTCCCTTAGGCACACACCACAATTAATATGCATGGCATACTGCTGAGGGAGAATTGTGGCTGTGTACATGGATACATTCCATGTAGGCCCTACACCGAGCCTACATGGACTTTATTGAAACCTGATGTATGTTTGTTCATTTGTTTTAGCATTACACACTACATAGATAACAAATGTTCCATTATACATATGTAAAGATTAGAGAGTAGCATAAAAGAATTATGGCCTTCGACTCACAGTGTCTTTTAGGAACCACATTTTTTTCTAAAACACAAGTGCTTATATCTGAGACATTTGTGAGCATTATTTTGTAAATGTGACTTTCATGGTCTGAAGTCATTGGAAAAAAAGAAAATGTAAACTGTTTATGAAAAATCTAATATTTGCCTTTTCCCTGAGTAATGGTGACATCAGAGGTAGTTATAAAAAGTAAAGGGATGTGGAAATGAACATCATGCACATGAGGAAGATGCAGGATGCTTGTCTTCCTTATAAAACACTGGTTTTGGGTAAGTGCCTGATTGAAATATTTTGAGTAATATGTTGCACATTCACTATGAAATGTTCACAGCTTGTTAGGACTCCCCCCGATCACTTCACTTGTAATTTAAAATGCATCTGCACATTTCTTTCTAGATACATGCTGTGTTCTACAAAATATTTTAAAGTTTTCTGGACTGTTTCGTAATTTTAATTATTTTAATTGTACTTTAATCCTTTTGTGTATTATTAACCATATAAAATATGCTTCCTTTAATTCCATAAATTCCATCTTATACATACTTCTCAACCTCTTTTTGCAAGAAATCTGGTCAAAGCTAAAAGTAATGGGGGGGTACAAAGGCCCAAAATAGGGATAGTGTTTAAATATTGGTCTTATAAACAGCAAAAGTAGCTAGAATAACAGGTTTTGTGTTAGCATGCATTTTCTGAAGTATATGAGGTCTGAGAATCAAATGCCTGTCATTATTTTAGTGACTTCAATCACCAGTGGTTTGCTAGAAAATCACAAATGTTAAGAGGAACACACCAAACATATAAGGCAAAAATTAGGACAGTTGAGAGGTGTGAATTTAGATTAGCTTTGCATCAGCAAGCATTTAATGCACTTGAAATATTAATCCTTCTTACTTCTTTATTGGGATATAAACCTAACAACTCAGAAGATACCTGTATTTGAACTGAACTGAATATCATTGATGATCTGTATCAAACCTGCACAATACATATTTATTTATGTATTCATTCATTCATTCATTCATTCATTCATTCATTCATTCAGTAATTCCATTTGTTGACTGCATTTCATCTTAGGCTAGAAGAGAAATGTTCAGAGGTAGGCAGAGTAAACTGAAGATAATACAGTTTAGGATTGAGTATAACAAATACACAGTAAGCATGTAGGCATGTATACAAAATATATATGCAATATAGAACACTGTAGTAAAGGACATAATACAATTTAAGATGAGTTCCACTGTATATTTTGTAAGTATTATGATTTCACAGAAAATCTCTCTCTTTCTCTCTCTCTCTATATATATATATATTATATATATATATATATATATATATATATATATATATATATATATATATATATATATATAAACGTTTGGAGTTAATGCTGTATGCAACATATGAGTAGATTATACAGTATTATATATATGTAACCTGTACAAAACTGAGATAAAAGTAAAAGTCTCAGTCTATAAGATGAAGGCACTAATCCAAATAAAGCTTCTTTAAATGATTACTGACTCAAGGTGACTTATTTTGAAGATCTGAATGGATTTCAAAATAATAAAAAAAAACCTGTGGCACTTACGATTAGATGCTTAGGTTCACTCTTCTTCCTGAAACACAGACTGCTCTTAAACTACTTCTTTAGCATGCATACAATCTTCTTCTTTCAGCTTTTTCCCGGTTAGAGATCACCACAGCAGAACACCTGTCCGCTCATGATTGGCAGTAGAGTTTTTTTATGCTTTTGAGTTGCCAGCCCAACCTTCCATGGAAGGCACACACACACACCTAGGGCCAGTTCAGAGTGTCCAATCCACCTACAGCATGTCTTTGGAATGTGGAAGGAAACTGGAGAACCCAGAGGAAACCCACACGACCACAGGGAGGACATGCAGACTCCGCACAGAAGGCACTCCAGCCGAGGATTGAACCAGGGAACCTCTTGCTGTGAGGCGACAGTGCTAACCGCTGCATCACCATGGCCACCCTTTTAGCATACATACAATGATATAGGTAATATGTGAACTAACCTGAGTGCATTATGTGATGTCTATGTGATTGTAAAGACGAGTGTTAGTTAGTAGAGGGAAATAAGTGAGTGGAGATGAGGAGAAGGAAGGCAAAAAAGAAAAAAAAGAAATTAATGAGAATAAGGATTAAGAACTTGGATGTGACTGGATGTATTCTGGTGAGATGAGAAAAAAGTATCCGATAAAGTGTTGTGTAATGGGAGGGAGGATGCATATCTTGAAGGAGTTGTCATGGGCATATGTAGATCCAATTAGATGTTCCATAGTCTTTTAGTTTATGATGATGTATGTTGTGTTGAAATTCTAATCTCAGATCTCTTGGCATGGAATTCCATAGTTTGGCAATGTGAGAAGAATAAAGGAAGTCACCAACATGGATGTTAGATTTACTAACTTCAAGCAGGTTTGAGTTTGAGGTCTTAAATTTCAGGGTGGATTATATATGGTAATTATAGAGGCAGAAAATTAATATTTGAAGGGCTTGTATAAAATCTTGCATATTGACTTTAGTTGACTGATGTTTAGCTTGTGTTTACAAAACTATAATTTCAAGATGTTCCTATGCTGTTATTTTTGGGGGACTGAGAAGTATGCATTGAAGCTACCTTAGTGCTAATTAGGCAACACCAACTTTGTAAACGTGATGACAAAAAAAAGGTTTTGTCCAGTCTTGAAAATTTCTTTGCAGGCCTTGTTTACCTAAAATAATAATTCTACAAATTGTTAGAGTACTCAGAGCAAATAAAGGTGCACCATTTTCATTGCAGCTGACAACTTATTTATTCTGCATACTTAAACAGTGACAAGCAGTACTAAATCAGTTTTCCTCTGCTTTGAAAGTTATCTAAGATTTCTCTTTTTCAATATTTAAATTCCATGGCCAAAAATCAAGAAAGGTGAACATTATGCTTAAGGCCTTTTGCGCTATGTTGTAGTCATGCAAATGGTTTAGGATTCATTAGCAAGTAGGTACCTGTTGAAAGTGTGAGGACTATAATTGTAGTCCTTGTAACTGTGGAATTAAAAGTAAAAATTAGTGGGCTATATACTAAACCTGAGACTATAGTATCTTGGACTATACATCAGGGGCTCCTGGATTGTTTTATAGCTTATAGACCCAACATATAGTATACAGGGCATAGTCTCATGCAGACCTGATCCTTGAAGTGACTGCAGTCATGACCATCCCACTTAATACTGGTATGTCCAGAGATATCTCTGTATCCTGGACAGATGAAAGGTCCAGTAACCTTCTGGTGATACTATTTCTATTTCTCCTCACCTGCATGCTATAGTATCTTCTGATGCCCAGCAGAAATTCAGTACCATAATATAGACTATCCATATAGATGCAGGTCTAGTTATTTAATTTATTTGACATTTGTTTACTGGGAAAGTTCATCTGGGTAAAAAAAGAACCTGTTTTCAGTGGAGACCCAGGAAGAAAAGCTTCTTACATACAAAACGACTTGCAAGACTTACAAACAACTATGTACATGCATATAAGTATAACATTGCTATTTACAGTGGATGAGTAGTAAACTTCATATAGAGAAACATACCTTCAAGCATTTTATTTCATAAACAGAGTAATACAACCAAATATCCAAGTACGTATATAAAATAAATTCTTTTCATCTTTGACATAGAGGGAATGTACTTTACATCCATTCATAGGGTAATACATGTAATTTTTCAGCTCTTCCTTGCAATTAAAACACGGGGATATTTTGATGAGCAGCCATTAACTTATAATGGAAGAGAGACAGCCATTGCTGGGTGAAGAGGGAAGTTAGCCAGGAGCTGAGCATGAGCATAACTATGTATTATTTAGGTGTAATTTTAGTGTGGATTTAAAGCTTTTCAGGTAGGTAATTGTTTTAGTGGTTAGGGGGAGACAGTTACAGACTTTAGCTACAGACTAGGAATATAAGACTTTCCTGGCACTTTTGATGGAATGTAAATAACTAGGTTCGGTTGGGGGTGTAAGAATTCACTATATGACTCAGGTCTGGACATGTTAAGGATTTATATATGATGTCATGTAAGGCCTAGAGCTTGGACATAATGGAGGTGATTTGGGAGATCTAGCCATTGTATCATATGTAATGCTCTGCAATGATGTGTGTAGGTCTTTGATTTGTTGGCAAGCTTGGTCATTTTATTGTAGAAACATTCTAATTTGAATTTGATAGAAGACTGTAGGTTAGCGAGAATTGTGGTACCATATAGTAGGGAGGGGAGGAGAAAGGTTTTGGTGAGAGTGACTCTGGTCAATGTATTCAGGAAGTATTTGTTCCTACAGAGGATGCCTAGTTTCTGGTGGGTTTTCTTGATGTTATGCCTGATGTGGAGATCAAATTTAAGTTGACTGTCAATAATGACTCCTAGCAGTTTTGTGTGTGGGAGGGGGGGAGGCTATTTCAATAACAGTGTTGTCTGCAGAAAGGATTTTGAACTGGTTTATGTCCCAAGAGTGATTTTTTTTTTTTGGCATAAAAAGTAGGAGCTTAGTTTTTCTAGGGTTAAGGAAGAGTTGAGATAAAGTGAGCCAGGTTTCAGTGGAGGTAAACACTTGTGTGATAGAGTGCAGTTGAGGAAGTGTAGGGGAGGTGCAAATGATAGTGGGATCATCTGCATATTATATGAGTGTCCCTAGCAATGAGGAAGTGTACAGGCCATTAGTGAAACTATTAAAAGAGTAAGGGGCCAAGGAAAGAACATGTACAACAGCTGTGGAGGAGTGAAGAAAGGGAGAGATGGTATTTAACCATTTTGCAGCTTGTTTTTGATTGTTTAGGTAGCTATGAAACCACTGTAAGCAGGGAGGAGTAATACCTAGGTTGAAGACCCTAGCCAGGAGTATGGTGTGAGAGATCATATCAAAAGCTTTTGATAGGTCAAGAAATAATGCAGATGTAAAGTTAGCTGTGTCCCTAGCTCTATTTACAGTGTCAGTGAAGGATAGGAGGGCTGTGGAAGTCCTTTGGCCTGGATGGAAGCCATGTTGAGTATGGGTGAATAAATTGTTATGTAGTAAGTATTGCATGTGCTATTGGTGAATGCACTTTTCCATTATTTTGGAGATGGGAGATAGAATGGCTAGAGGTTTACTGATGGCTGTAGGCACTATAAACTGCACCCATACTGGGAATGAGGCTTACCATGACCAGAAGAGATGGCATGTATCAAAATAAAGAAATATCACCACATGTACTTGTAGTTTGTGTGAGCATTACTCACAGCATCAACATGAATGTCTATGTAAGGCATCCTGAGAATGCTCATGATGGTCACAAATGAGCATTTTCTGACAGTCAGTCCTCAATGAAAAAATACCACATGCATGCTTTATCAGTAAGTACCAAGTTACAGCACAATCTGTTTGACTGATAACATATACAATGTAATTGCAGTAGATGAAAAGCCAGGATTACAGCACATTTGCAAGGGGAATTTATAATATAAATGCTGGTATGTACATGCTGGCCTTATTAGATTTGACTGCAGAATTGCAACATATGCTGTTGAGTGGTGAGAAACTATATTGTGTAAATGATGTGGCCGTTGTTTCATTCCTGTAAAACTGGCAGGCCTACCTCTCAGCTGTGTCTGTTTTTGCAGAACATCCCGATTTTGTCTTATATTTTTGTCATGTCCCTCATAAAAGTTTTGATTTTTCTAGTAAAGCTCAAAGAACTTCAGTCAGTCAATAAGGCCAGACATTAGAGTTTCCTGCTTCTTATTGCTCGGATAACGCATGTTGATGCAAATCCTGTTCCATTATTTTAAGTGAGAATAATATTGTCAGCTTATTTCTGGATTTCTGGCTTTTTCAGAAATTTTCAACAAAGACATTGAGAGGAGAGAGTAAAGGTTGGCATATAATACTGTCTTGTGCTGATGGGGTAAATGGGGCAGATATAACTTCTGGCCACAACAGTGGATTCAGATATAGACTTGCAACATGTGATTAGATGATTTAAAGCTCTTATAAAAAGGGAATACTGTGGTTGTCCAGATTATTGTCTATATATGTTACCAGATCCTAACTATTGGGTCAATATTTATGGGCATTTTATTGATGGAGTATTTAGCTTGGGTAGATGACTTCAAAAAAGGTACTATAATGCATTTCTTCATGTTGCGTTGTAATTCATGGCTTTGGCACCAATCATTTTTTTGTGTTAGACCCTCTTGTAGGATGTTGTTATTGTGGGACGAAGCTATGATAGCTTATAATTTACAGTCCTCTATTAACTTGATGAGCCAGAGGCCTTTGACATTAGCCTTGACTTCTGAAAAGTTGATGTCAAACAGGAGCAAGATGAACATGGAGCCCTGGGGTACTCCATTAGTGACCAGTCTTCTGCTGTAGGTGGTCTCACTGATCCTGACTTCTTGGGTCCTATCTGTGAGGCATGAGCAATCCAACAACTTATGTAGGGATTTATACCTAGTTTTGAGAGTCTGTCAACAATACCTGAGTGGGATATTGTATTGAATGCCTTGGCCAGGTCAATGTATTTGGCAAGCACTGTTTTCTCCTCATATATCGCCTTGGTGACCCTCTGTAAGAAATCTACTAGGCTGAGTACACAAGACCTTCCCTTAAAAAGCCAAACTGGGATAATAAAAGGTTGTATAGCTATTGACCACATCTACAGCATTAACAGACATCTGCTCAGGAAGGCTAGTTTGACCACAGTAGCATATTTACATAGACAAATGCCTGCTCAGGTGACAGGATTACATGTAACACATGGCAATTACTATGAAATGGTGAACCCACTACTTCTGCACATAATGACATTGAAGAGAATGTACATGGTAAGTGTCCTACATACCCCCTTACACAGCATACAGTAGTGTAGGTCAGTACATGAGCAATAATGTATTCAACTAACTCTTTTCAGGATCAGCAGCAGAAGCAAGCCATTCCACTATACTAGTAAATTTAGAGGATGTCAGCAGCAAAAAAGCTGATGATGGTGATAATTTCATATTTATACTTATGAGACAGCCCATGCAGGGAACACACATACTCACTAAAACCCTTACAATATTCCTGTCAACTCTGAAGCTATCAATGGTTTCCTGATTATGAACATTAAGATGAGTTATTCTCTGTCTATATCTCCATTTTCTTGGCCAGTGAATGCCATTGGGTGCAAGCAGTTTTGGCTAGGGCAAGACAAGTAACTCACATTAGGACATAGCAAAGCTATTAGCAAGAGAAAGTACCTTCACCGATTGCAAAGTAGTTAGAAATGGTATGATTCTGCCTTTTATGACAAATTTGCACATGGTGTTGAGATGCATCAAATTACAACTATGATTCTCAAACAGGTGGGAGAAAGACTTATTAGCATATGCTCTTTTACATCCTTTCTCATTAACATCTCAGTATTAGTCCATTTACTTAAGTTTATTTGTAGACATTGGTCGTTAGTGTAAATGTCCACAATGAACCAGTCATTTGCTGCACTTATACTTGAATGGTGCTAAATTGTCTTTACACATTCATATAACAACTATAAATACCACCCTTTAAGTTGTGATTGAAATTCTTAGTCAACATGCTTTCAGAACTGTAGAAACTTTTCTCAGAGAATCTAACCTAACACTAAATGCACATATGCACACACACACACACACACACACACACACACACACACACACACACACACACACACACACACAGATGTTATGCTGTTTATGCCCAAATTCTTTTATAATATCAAAACTAACTTCTCTAATGTTGAAATAAATGATAATAGAACTCATATTGTTTCCAGAACAAAATGATGATTGATGATCAACTTAAATTAGATATCCACACCCAGGAAATAGACAAAATTCCTTCCTACTTTAATACATGACCAGAACATAAGTCTCTCATGTCCTGGTGTTCCCCAGCTAGACCCATTAGATCCTCAGAAAAATCCTTAGTCTCCATATTGTCAGCCATCAACTCTCATAGCAAAGCCCTTTACTCTTGTAGTATAACCAGACACAAATATTCTGCCACAACCAAAACCAGAGAGCTAAGCACTGTAAGATGGGAATGCTATTCACTGTATCACTGTGCCAGGTACCTGTTGCCTTCATACAGATCCTGTCCAGACCATCAAAGTTAACCACTTATAATGTACTTTGCTGATGTATCAATGTGATAGAACAGTAAAGTAATTATTGCCAACTTGTTACACTTAAATACACTACAACCCCCACACATACATACATACAAACACAATTCCTAGCAATGATATTCTTACATTGATTTCAGCAAATAGACTGCTTGACACTACTCTCATAATGTCAGATAAATAACTGTTGTTTAATAATGATCAAATATCAAGAGGGGAAGTATCTTTTTCCACAGGCAGCCTCCATACCCATCAATTACAGCCATATTATCAACTGTGTACACTTCAGATGTCTGACTGGTGTAAAACCTACAGTATTATGGTAACTTATTCCAGCTTTTTTTTCATATTTATATTAGTTCTGCAAAGCAAGGTCAGTGACTGTTTAAACTGTGCAAATGACAAATGGGTCCATTACTTTGGTTTAAAGATCGCCCCCACGTCCGACATGAACTTATAGCCACTGATAAAAGTAATGGTCACAGTAATGAATTTCAGCTTTGTTCCATACAAACAATAGCCATCCGGTAAGGTATTCCATCTTGCTTCAGACAAGTTGCATTAGTCCTGCAAAGCCAAAATACTGAGCAAGCACCAACAGTCATTTTCCTCCATTGGCAGTCCCTGCAGTTATAGTTGTTCTGCTGTCTGTATAGATCTCAGATGTTTGGCTTTTATAAAGTAAATACAATAAAGTAAAATAAAAATAAAATAAAGGCACACAGTAATGTATTCCAACTCTGTTTACCATGTGCCCTGCACAGCTGTGCACTACTCATATCTGACTGCCTGCCAGGATTACAATAAATAAATAAATAAATAACTAAATAAGTTAATTATGTAAAAAAAAACGTACCTTACCTTAAGGTCTCATTGGCTGCTGCAACATTTTTCCACAGTAACCATTCACATCACTGTTTATATTTTTGGGCTTGCTGCTCCTTGCCATTCAATAAGTCAGAGAGCTTGCGGGACATCAAGGAGCAGAAAGCTATGTAAATTGATTGGTCAGGGGCATAACACCTCCCTATAAGGCAATGCATCTTTGAATAGGTGCACCATGGTCCATTTATGCAAGTAAAGAAATGCTGCTGCTGCCACATTTCTTTTTAAAAAATAAACAAATAAATTACAGGAATGTGCATCTAGCATAATGGTATCCTGAGCATCTACTTATTCATGTATCGTTAAGGCTGGCCGTGACCATGACTCAGCAAAAGTAGTTCAGTAACATGCTCAGGTACATTCTGTAAAATGAGCAGGTAGATGTGGAATAACAAGCAGGTTAGTCAGAAGCATGCAGAATGAGAGCAGAATTACAGGACAAAGAAGGGGGGAGTGCAACACACAAGCTAAATCGCTGAAGCTTGTAGAACATATGTGCAGATAATTGCTAAGTACCCTGGTAGAACACAATTAGAGGAAATGATATGGAACCAAAAGGTGACAAAATTGATAATGGTGATCAACCTTTCATAGTTTTCTAGTATCATTGTTTAAATTTTGTATGTTTCAACAAAAATATTATTATGAGCAACAAGAAAGAACAGAAAAAAAACATACAAAAATGGAAATATGCTAGTGGTTGATATGAAAACAGCAAGACAATCTGTAGTGAAATTTATGGTGCTGGGGAAAAGGGCCAGATTGGCCATGAATTCTAATATCAAACTGGGCATTGGTTCTTCTTTTCTTCTTCTCCTTCAGTACTAAAGGATACCGTCCACATATGTTCGTTGTCTGTCAGTTTTCTAACAACACTGAGTCGACTTATTTGTGAGAGTGTAGAAATGTAAGAATGGTCTAATGCAATGACATGCTGCCCTCATTCCTGCATTCTAAAGTGGTCACTACAGAAAGTGAACAAACTGCACCTGGCAAGATTTAAATTAAGCTCACCTTGTGTCTGTTGGCAACCTCACTGTGTCATATCTATCACCTTTCTGTTCCTCTCAGATGACCTTATTCTCCTCCTTACACTGGATCAGTGGTGAAACAGTCTACAGGTATGCAGACTCTAATGGTGTAGTGAAGCATAAGCTCTAGCTGTTGATTATACAAAAGAAGAGAAATGTATGTACTGCACTCCTGAGTGTGTTGTACCTCAGATGAGATCCCCATCTGTTTGAGGTGGTGAGCACAGGTGGATGTAAAACAGTAGGGGGAAGTTCAGCAGTGCCCTGGTCACATTTCTTCTAGCAGTATAAATACCATCTCCCATGAAAAGAGGCTACTAGCTGAGTGGGACTAATCTGACAACATAGAATAAATAAATTAAGTTTTAAATCCACATCACTGTAATCATTTCAAAAGCAAAGAAGAAAATAATATGCACACTGACAGTTTTAAACAGTGTTCATTGTAACTGGGGGAAAGAGATACTAGTACTTAAACACTGGAATGGCAGCATGGTGGCCATGGTCCTAACCCCTACCTAGGGCCCCGTTTGACCATAATCCAGCTCTGAGTACCATATGTGGAGCAACTACTTGTATGAGTCCTGTGATGACTAGAAAGCAGTTGATGGTCAAACATAATATATGGTACTTAAAGCATTAATGTTCCTTTAAGTATCTTGTAAATTGTTGTGGTTGGACCCGCATGGATCTAGTCATATGCAGTACATACAGAGGGTTTTAATGCTTAAAATGTCAATAAATTAACAGAGAAAGTATGTAAACAAGTGTAGACACTTTCATAACTGTAAGTAAAACAAATCAAGTGTAACACAGTTGAAAGCTTGATTGACTGGTGCCAGGAATAAGCAATTTCATCTGAACCTTAAAGACTTCATCAGATTCCTCTTTAGTAACTGTATTACATAAGCCTGCTCAGATATAGCTATAGCTAACAGAATTATGATATTATATGTGCCAATATCACAGTGTATAGTGCCAGAGAAATCATCCAGGCACCCAAGAACAACTGCAAATGATATCCCAAAGCAACAGAAAAGTATAGAGTACACACTATACACATTTCCTAGCAATACAGTGTTGTACATGACTGCAAACAAGTAAAAACAAATGTAAAATATGCAAGCAATAATGTACAGCTACCTAAAGCAGGATCATATGTGTTAAAAAGTGCACAGAGCAGCATTAGTGGCAAACCATAACTGAATGTGCTGTACATATTACACTTAGTGCATAACATTAAACATAATGGTTAGTAGATCATCATTAGCACTGGCCTAGCACTTTCACATTGTGATCTCCAAAGTGCCATACCACCATTTGTCATACATAGAGCAGTTGTAATGTCAATAAAAGATAATACAGTGCTACAAATATAATTATGTTGTGTACTTAAGTTATCTATAAGCCCAGGCAAACACAAACAATGCGGCTCCTGTACAAATGTATTAATTTGCAAATGCCATTAAAACATGATATAGTATTAGCCAATTCATTAGACAATATGTCAGCATATAGCAAACTGATTTAGTTGGACCCTATTGACATTTATATAATTGAAGAGGAGAATAAATGAATATACACAAGCACCAAGCTATCTGTAAGCACATGGCTATATGTACTAGATATAATTCACATAATATATATATATATATATATATATATATATATATATATATATATATATATATGTATGTATGTATAGATAACATATATAGATAGATATATTCAGTTTAACAGTGTAGTCCTGTACAATATTTTATTGCCATTTGTTTACCCAGAAAGTCTGAATGAGTCACTGATATTTCCTTTTGGGAGAGGCCCGGGGAGAAAAGCTCCATCAGTTTAGCATTCATTAAATGACACAGTTTTGCATACATTAAGTGACGCTGTTGATTTATGTGCATATGGTATTCTGTGCATTTAACAAAATGGCAATAAAATCTCTGTAATATATTATATTACAATAACAGAGGGAAAAAAAAGAAAAAAAAAACAGAACAATATATGCACTAATTCATTTATTAAATATATGAAACTTATGCAGAAAAATTGGAGACAAAACAAAGGTATATAATATCTTACAGATCAGGATGAAATGAAGAGAGAATGAAAGAATGATACAAAAGGTCAAGGGAAGATTAGTAAGAGAACTGCAGATTTGGATGCAACATAAGATTTATACTTATGGTGATATGATTCTTAGAGCATTAGTGTGAAGATCTGCCTCAAACAAAGCAGTTTGTTAAAATATCACCAATGGATTTCAACAGCACCATGATTGTTGCATCAAACAACAACGCTATTTATTGCTAAGAAAAATATAAAAAAAATCTAATTGGTTTAGAGCTTTCATCCTGTTATTCACTTCATCCGAATCAAAAAACTCCCTGCCCCTTGAAGTTTATTTAAAATGTTAGAATATCTGACATCACCACTTCAATACAAACATTAAAAAAAATATTTACAAAAATATTTGCACAAAGTAGCCATTCTTGCCAGAACAAAATACTAATATATACGATTTATAATGAATGATTCTCAGTAGGAAACCATTTCCATAGTTTGTTAAAAACATATACCCTGGGATTCAATAAACTTCGTGCAGGCTTCAAGCACAACCTACATGGAGTTTACATGTTAGCACAACTGTGCACATTGCTTGGCAGTGCACAACGCATATTAATGAGACACAGCACGCTTCAGCTAGATTTCATGGCTCACAACAGTGCTGCTTGCTGCAAA
Source organism: Protopterus annectens (assembly GCF_019279795.1). NCBI lineage: Eukaryota > Metazoa > Chordata > Ceratodontiformes > Protopteridae > Protopterus > Protopterus annectens. Next base: position 992,772,386 of record NC_056744.1, read on the forward strand.
ACCTTGTAAGTGGATGCGGATAGCAATTCCATAACGGAGAGCACCTACATTGCACAGATTTGTGCAGAATGCCACAATGATCACCAGGGCTTTACAAATGGCTGTCCTTCTGTTACTTCAACACATGCACAGAGGCCACCTTAATGAGAGGACAAATAATAGGGACATATTTGATATAGAGATCACATAGGAATGTTTTAGAATGCAACACTCTCAACCTCTCAGACCAAGAAATGTGGACAAAGCTGTAAAAATGGGGGGATAAAGGGCCAGAAATAGAGACAGATGTTTAATATTGCACTTCCAAACTTAATAAGTTGATATGAATATATACGTTGCACATTAGCATGAACTTTCTGAAGAGCATGAAGTTTGAAACTCAAATGTCACTCATCAGTTTCTGACTGCACTCTGCAATGACATGCCAAAGATATACCAGGAAAGAAATATTACGAAAAGATCAGAAATATGAGACAAAACTGCACATTCTGCACAGATCAGGACAGTTGAGAGGTATACACTTAAATGTATGCATTATTGAGTCACACCAATCCAGAGATCATTCCAGTGAGATGGCAGAAAGCCACATATTTGATAAAGAAAAAATCCAGATATCCAGGGAATATCTGGAGAGTTGAGAGGTATTAATGTGATGTGTATGGTCCAAACACAGTACAGGACAGTGTAAATACAGTGCAGAGTATTGTAATATCCCATTCCTGACATACTGTACTGAAGCTGTGTCAATGATCTGTAACAGGACATAGGACTGCAATGTAAGATGATCACTCAGGGGAAGTGTGTGTACGGAATAGGGACACACAGATGAATCAGTAGGAATGAACACAGGGAAAGAGTACCATTGAAACTTCTGCATGTACAGCAGAGGAGGGCATGTCAATGGAAGATGGCTGTAGCAGAAACTCCAAGCACATATCTATATGGTACAGTACAGTTTGTAGAGTGAAAATGTGTTGTCTGTGACTGTCATACAAGGGGAGGATGTCTGTGTGAGATAAGTATCCTGACACAAATAATGCAGAGGATATCTATCAGGGATCTGACATACAGTTGGGGTAGGGTGCATATTGGGAAGCTTTGCAAACTGTTATACCTGAATATGAGTGCACTCTCAGCAGAGGTCTCAAGCAAGGTGGCCACAGGAAGAGGATCATGGCCAACATTACAAGAACCAACCACAATTATGGACTTTATCAGAATAATACCACCACTCATCCCATGCCTGTGACATAACATATGTGATGTGTAGTGATAACAGATGAACCTGCACACACACACACACACACACACACACACACACACACACACACACACACACACACACACACACACACACACACACACACACACACACACATTTGACAACTATTTTGATACATCCGCACTCTATGAGGGTAACCACGTACACTGTCCTGGTGTTGTAAAAACTGCAGGAGGTGTTAGGAGCACACTGCTAAACCTGTATATGACAGTATGGGCAATACAGGCTAGTTGCCTTGTGTGCATGGCATATATCTATGGCACAATCCATATTGTCACGAATGATATACATGCCATTAATATTGTCAAACACCTATGTATGCAGTCTGTGCATAAGCTGAACATGAAGCACACATGCATCTGGTGTAACAACTCTCTAAGGCCAAGAATATTGCATCAGTGGGCCCAGACAATATCCCAGGATGCCTTCTAAATAGCATGAAACATGACCTATCAGGCCATCTGGAATTGCTGTTTAACTGTAGCCTCCAAACATGCGTTGTGCCTCATAAATGAAGTACAACAGTCATCCCTCTGCACAAAGGTGGACCATCTACAGACCCTGGAAACTAAACAACCATAAGTTTCAGTAGTCTTGTATGTAAATCCATGGAAAGAATTATCATGGAAATGATCAATAGTGATATAGTAAAACTCCAGACACTAGAGCCAACCCAGTTTTGTTTTTCGTCAAGGGCAGATCATGCCTATTCAACCTGGTGGACTTCTTTGAGAAGTTCACCAAAGCAATAGATGAGGGCAAAATGGTTCCCACTGCCTACATTGACATGGCCAAGGCATTTGACAGAATAACCTACTCAGGCATTGTTGACAAACTCAAGAGGTTAGGTACAAACCCGTACATCACCTGGGAGATGGCCAACTGGCTCACAGACAGGACCTAGGAAGTTCAAATTGGGGAGTCCACTTCTGCAAAGAGGCCAGTCACAACTGGAGTCCCTCAGGGAGTGGTCTTTTGACTGCTCCTTATTTTGCGTTTACTTCTCTGAAGTCAAGGCCAATGTCAATAGTCTCTGGCTGACTAAATTTGCAGATGATTGCAAATTAGAAGCTGTCATTGAATCCCACATAGACACAAATGTTCTCCAGAAAGGGCTGACATAGACAAGCAACTGGTGTCAGAGCCATAGACTAAAGCTAAATGCCAAGAAATGCATAATAGTATTGTTTGGGAAGTCATCCACCCTGTTAATATCCAACTGTTAGAATGTCCACAGAGGTTCCTCACTAAAAGAATACAGAGCATATGTAAAATGTCCTATGCAGACCACCTCAAGGCCCTATCCCCGTATTCTGTCTTCTACAGGCTTTTGAAGGGACATCTGTACCTGGCATACAGGAAATTGTGAGACCCCACTCTGATGGACCCCCTGCATATCCACAAAACAAACAGCACCAGAATTACCCATTCTAAACACCTAAATCTTGATTGTAATATAAATAGTACCTGCTGGAGAGATAGGTATGTAACCCAGAGACTACCTATCTCTGGAACAGGCTCCCCATCCATGTGAAGCTTAGTTCCTCCCTAACCCAATTCAAGTGCAACTTGGACAATTGGATGGGGAACAGGAAATTCATCCCTGGTTTGGCACCTATGTCTCTAATGGATACAGGCAACCTGTAAATGGTTCATCTCCCAGGCCCTTCTTGTAAATGTTTAATCTCCCAAACCCCTACTTACACTTATCAAGGGTATCAGAACTTATCAGAGATTTGTGATGCATGGCTAGGCTTAAAAATGCCCTTATGGTCATTAGCCTAGTAAACACCTATGAACTTATTGGTGTTCTGTACCATCAGACAGTCATGTATATTCCCCTGAAAGAATACCTAGGTATGGCCAATAAGCTGTGTGACAGCGCACCGTGACAAAGGTGGAAGACTTCAGTTACACATCACTGGAAGATGTGTAGAGAGGTACACGAAGAAGGGTGAATTGTAAACAGTCCACAAAGTAAAAGAAATACCCGCTCAGCACAGAGAAATATACCACTTTAATAAGTAAAACCAACATGATATATATATATATATATATATATATATATATATATATATATATATATATATATATATATATCATTGTTGACTAAGCGCAGGGCTTTATCAGAGTCAAACTCCATTTTTATAATGATGGCACATCAAAATAAGTGACATTATTTCCTGTATTACCCTTGATTTAAATTTTTTTTTAAATGTTAAAACCTAATAAACAGTCAACAAATGTGTGCAACAGTATATCAAGCAATGAAATTAAATTGTTTACAAGCCTATGAATCATTATGTGCTGTTTCAAGAAATCTTATTGAATATCACCCCGAAATGTCACTTCTGATTCAGCCTCAAACTAGTTATCAATAATTCTTTACACTGTAATTCCTACAAGTGTGAATAAACCTTAATGTATGCGTACTTGGAAAGATGAATTCAAATATGAAATTTACATTGACATCAAACCTATTTCTTGTATGTGATTGTTATATAATAGTAGTTTTCTTTTTCAGAATTGCCTTGATGGAAATAAAGTCATTTCTTCTGGGGGGTGAGGGGTGAGCGTTTAACTTAATCTGCCACTCTGTTTCTCTAATTTCCACATCTGTGTTCAGATCACCCCCCCCCCGTGTCACTCAGTCTGATCCTGTCAATAATGAAAAACAAAAACTTTTTTTTAATTCATGCATTCAGTGCTGTGCATATATAATGTACTGCATAGCTTCTTGTTTTTTATGTCACATATATGTTCGTAAGTTCTCTCTTTTAATTTCCTAACCGTTTTCCTGATGTAAAATGCCATGCCATCATGTAAGCTGCACATGATGCTACATAAACTATGCAGCTAGTTTCACAACTGCATTTACCTGGGGATTCTAAGTTTCTATAATACCCTGGAATATAAATGTAAGGTCCTTCATTTATATATCTACAACGGGTCAATATTGAATCCGCGAATGTCGACAATGCCGAATCTGACATTGTCAACACGTGAACAGTGAAACCGCAGAACATCGAAGAGGTAAACGGAAATCTCCATAAGGGGAGATTTCCATTTACTTCAATGTAGTATGGTCTCGTAGTTGGTATATTTAAGTAGTGGGGGGTGTGGGGGGTGCAGTGGGGCTTGCCCCCTTGGTTACAGCAAGCAGTTTTGTTTCCTGACTTTTTTTACTGTTTTTATTAGGTATTCGATGTTACTGAACTTCAATGATATGGTTTCAACCATATTGTATTCGAAGTTCAGTAACTTCAAGTATCTAATATAGACCCATCTACAACATCTGCAAAAAACATATTTGCCCATATGTGATCTAAGTGTATTGGACCTGGGTTGTTGACGACTTGATTCCAAAAGTCCCTTTAAGTTCTTTCCTCTACTGAATGTTATCTTTGGTCTCATCCCCCAATTTTAATTTGAAGTTGTTGTCAAATATTCCTTCTCAGAACATATTAAGCCTGGAAATTATCTCATGAGAACTATCACTGAATTCAATGACCATAACGTCATGCCCAAATTCACATATCTCTTGCCAAAAAGAAGTTATGCAGTGTATTATATATGCACAGCATTGAATGCATGAATTTCAAAAAAAATTTGTTTTTCATTATTGACAGGATCAGACCGAGTGAGACGGGGGGGGTTGATTTGAACTTAGATGTGGAAATTAGAGAAACAGCATGGCAGATTAGTTTAAATGCCCCCCCCCCCCCCGGAATTAATGACTTTATTTCCATCAAGGCAATTCTGAAAAAGAAAGCTACTATTATATAACACTCACATACAAGAAATAGGTTTGATGTCAATGTAAATTTCATATTTGAATTCATGTTTCTAAGTACACACACATTAAGGTTAAGTCACACTTGTAGGAATTACAGTGTAAAGAATTATTGATAACTAGCTTGAGGCTAATTCAAACATTACATTTGGGGGTGATGTTCAATAAGATTTGTTGAAACAGCACATAATGATTCATAGGTTTGTAAACTTAATTTAATTTCATTGGTTAATGTACTGTTGCACACATTTCTTGACTGTTTATTAGGTTTTAACATTTAAAAAAAAAGTTTAAATCCAGGGGTAATACAGGAAATTATGTCACTTATTTTGATGTACAGTCATTATAAAAACGAAGTTTGTTTTATTTTTGTTGACTCTGATGAAGCCCTGCAAAGGGTGAGAGCCCTAATTGAACACAAATTGGAGATTAGAAGGGGAGTTCAGTTTAATGCCCTGGCTAAACATATAGCTGAGAATAATAGTGAGCATACTTTTAGATTTAGAGCTATAAAAGTGGTTAATAGGAGTATTGGAGGGATGACATGAATAATATTCTTGAAAATGTTGAATACTCTTGGATTGTAAGGTTACAAGCAGATGTCTATTCTGGTATAAATAATGCTGTAAATTTGAAACCAGTTCTAAACAAGAAGCAACAGAAATTGCATTAGTTGTTCTAACTGAGCTATTTTTTATGTGTGTTTTATTAGCTTATTTTAATTGAGTAGTGTGAGCACTGAGGAAAGGGAAACACAAAAGCTTTGCTATTGTCATTGTCTGTTAATAAGTATTGAACGTTTCTGTGATCCTTTTTTTGTTTTTTGAATTCATTGTATTGGACACAATTAACTGCAGTGGACTCGTTTTGATTTTGATTTGGTGTTCCACTGTAGCCGTTTTGCTTGTGAAGACACAGCCTAGCATGAATTATGACTTTACCTGCTTTACCAGCATGGAATGGGAATGGAAGACCAGAGAGGGGTAACTCTCTAAAGAATGTACTTTTTAAAAGCAGTAATCTGCTATTAACTTTTATAGAGTCATCTGAATATAATAATGAGGGAAATACTCCCCAAGGGACTGATGAACTTAAGAAGAAAATTCAGCAGCTAGAAAGGAAGGTGCAGATGTATAAGCGACTCCAGTGGCAACATTTAAGCTTTTCACCCTACCTGGAGCTAGGGGTAGTACCGAGGGGTTTACGTATCCTGAAAATGTCGAGTTATGGAGATATGTACCCCAAACCCCTAGCTAAATGGCAGCAATTGAACCTCAAACTAAGTGCGGATTATATGACCCTGATGAATGATTTATTTGTAATATGGAGAGTGATCTTATGGGAGAAATTAATTGCCTGGAAGAAAATATTACATCAGATGCTTTATTTCATTCAGTAGCATCCAGTTTTCAACAAATGACTGAAAGGTTGTCCATCTTTGACAAAAATCAAGAAACAAATAAGAAATGGAAACTGTTAAGAGATGTTAATGATTTTAAATTAGGTCAGCTATTTACTTGGCGTCAAACTAATAGTGTTATTAACACTCAGAAACAGAAAAAAAGGTGATTTAGATCAGCTAGATACTTTCTCAGTTGAGAAGGTACAAAGAAATGTTAATCAGACTGTTTCTATGGTGATAACCAATGAAGAGAGCAGTATACATGCCACAAATATATCAGCTATTGAAACATTGGTTCGCAATGGTGGAGAACCAACCAACCAGGACCCACTGAGCTCACAACCAGGAACTAGTAGTACGGCTGGATCCTCTGAAGAAAATGGAGCTTCAAATGTGAGAGCTGAGCAGAATACACTTTTTTTAAGACAATTCAAACTACTGACTATAAAGTTACTGGTAAAAATAGACGTAAAAACTAGGTCTACATCCAGAGGAAGATCGACACAATGCTCGGAGGTGGCCAAGAGGAAAGACGAAAGTTTGTTGACCAAGAACAAAATGGTATGTCAGAAACAGACAGTTGCACAATGGACAATATTGTAAATCTATTAAGTTACATCTTGACTGATTTAGATATATTGGTCCTGAATAAAGGACTGCAATTTATACCAAGTGGGGGTGGGGATATTGTGAATGCTATTACAGATTTAAAGCTGTTCACCCTCAATTTGAATTTGAAAATGTTATTCAAAGATTCTGATGCTTACAATAATACTGCTTGTAAAATAAGTAATACATTTATTCCTTATAGCTGTCTGATTTTGACAGCATTCCATGATTTGTGTGAAGCTGACATTAAGAATGTGTTTGAAAAAAAGAATGTACACAGGTATCATAATTTAAGTCAAGAAAAGAGTGAAGCCCTGAGAAGGTTAGAAAACAATTCTGACTTGGTTATTAAACAAGCAGACAAGGGAGGGGCTATTGTGCTGTTTGATAAAAATCATTATATGGAATTAATGCAGGAATTCTTAATGGATGAAAAAACTTTCACATTGATAGAGTTTGATAAAGTTAGAAAATGTATTTCAAGTGTGAATATGATGATTTATGAGTTGCAGTTACAGAATGATATCACCTTAGAGGAATTCAATTATTTCACTGTTCCTTGTCCTGTGTTACCTACTTTATATGGTCTACCCAAGATACATAAATCCCTTAGGAACCCCCCCCCCCCCCGAGGCCGATTGTCTCAGGGAGGGATTGGATAACAGAACCTTTGTCCTTATATATACAGCAAATTCTTAGTAAATACTTGCAGGAATGCAAGAGTTATATAAAAGACTCAGGTGATTTTTTAAAGAATTTATATGCTTGGTGTAGCCAAAATAATGGCATTCAGTTTTTGTTGGTAACACTCAATATAAACTCTCTATTTACAGTCATTCCAAATGAATATGGAATAGAGGTTATTCGAGAGCTTTTGAATCTAAGTACTGATTTGCCAGCAAGAAAAATAGGAAATATTTGAGAAATAATTGATGTAATTCTTACAAATAGCATTTTACCATTTGATGGTAAGCCATATATGCAAACCTCGGGGGTGGCCATGGGTACTCCCATGGCCAATACTTATGCAAATCTGGTTCTAAACCAGTGGGAGAACAAGTATATTTATAATGAAAGAGGGTTTCAGGATCCAAACTTATTGTTCTACAAAAGATTTGCAGACAATTGTTTTCTTTTATGGAAAGGTAAAAAAGAAGAGCTGCAGAATTGTGTTACCAACTTAGAAGATACCACTGATTTCTTACAATTTAAATTATGTTGTTCAAGCACAGATATAGCCTACTTGGATATTAATTTAGAATTAGTTGAAGGAGAATTGCATACAAGTGTACATAAAAAAATCAGTACATGCAAATAAGTACATGCATAGATGTAGTATGCATGCCCCCCATACCTTCAAAGGCATTGTTAAGAGCCAACTCTGTAGGGTGAGTCGATTAAATACTAACAAACAGATGTATACTAATCAAGTGAAGGATATGATGGCAGAATTTATAGAAAGGGGATATGATAAGGAAAATGTTGTTAAAATTGCAAATGAAGTCTTGGAGAGAAGGTTAGATAATATGGCACAGTTTTCTGGTGAAACAAATTGTATCCAAAATGTAGATGGAAGGGAAAATGGTAAAATCAGATATGTGACAACTTTTAATACCAGGACAAGAGCGGTAGAGAATATCATACAAAATAATTGGAATATTCTGCTATCTGTGCCTGAATTGAAGCAAATTATTAAAGACAGGCCCTACTTTGCTTATAGAAATGAGAAAAACCTTAAGCAGTGGTTATGCTTTAAGGATTTAAACTGTAAGAGTAATAAGATCAACGCTTTCAATAAGCAAGGAACTTTTCCTTGCTTGAACTGTAATTGCTGTAAGGACGTTACCACTGACATTCAGTTCACTCATCCCCAAACTAAGTAAGAATATAAATTTGACTGTTATGCTAACTGTAATACAGAACAGATAATATATTTAGCTACATGCATAAAATGCCCCTCATTTTATGTAGGTAAAAGTAATAGGAGACTGAAAGACCATATAACTGAACACAAATTGGAGATCAGAAAGGGAGTTCAGTTTGATGCCCTGGCTAAATATATAGCTGAGAATAACAGTTAGCATACTTTTAGATTTAGAGCTATAAAAGTGGTTAATAGGAGTATTGGGGGGGGTGTGACATGAATAATCTTCTTGAAAATGTTGAATTCTCTTGGATTGTAAGGTTACAAGCAGATGTTTATCCTGGTATAAATAATGCTATAAGTTTTTAACCAGTTCTAAACAAGAAGCAACAGAAGTTGCATTAGTTGTTCTAATTGAGCTATTTTTTATGTGTTTTATTGGCTGGCTGTGTCACATTTTTTATCAGTTCTTTAAATTGTGAGTATTTTAATTAAGTAGGATGAGCATTGAGGAAGGGGAAACCTGAAAACTTTGCTATTGTCATTGTTTGTTAATAATTTTAATTAAAAAGTATAGAACGTTTATGTGATCCTCTTTTTGTATGTTGGCCTACCTCACTGTCGAGGAGAGTCAGGATGTCCCCTATACATGCATGCATCAGTTGCTATCCCCTCAACTCAGGTGGATTCATATTGATGTACATTCTTGTATGGGAACATAGGCTGTGTGGAGGGTGTGTTGAACTGTGTATTCAACTGTATCAGGAAGGTGTCTGTGCTGAGTCATGCCACAGGTGATCGGTGATATTATCACAGCACATGGATTCTGTGTGATAGGCCTGGATGAAAGTTAGACAGTGCATACTGCCTACTGTGATCTGTCCTAGGGTTTTTACATAATTGCACATGCATGTATCATTGAGGAAACCCTGAAGCTGGGGATTAAACCTTACATCAGTTGATGGGTAAACAATTGGCTCACTGACAGAACACATCATGTGACAGTTGGTAAAACAACCTGTACCTGTACAGCTGTCACCATTGGCAAACCCCAGGGATCTATCCTTGGCCCTTCTTAGGATCATAGGAAGTTACTAGGCTAATGACCCCAGGGCCCTTACAAGCCTAGCCAAGTTCAACCTGTGTTCCCAAGGGTGTCTGGTTCAAGCAGACGCTAAAATCCGCACCTATTGCACCTATCCAAGAGAGTCACAGGTGAAACCCCCGGTGTGAATTTCCAGTTACCCATACAGTCTTCCAAATTGCTCTTAAATAGGGCCAATGAAGGCTTTGCTTAACATAGATGGGAAGCTTGTTGGTCTCTCCAATTGCTGCAGGTGTTTGGAAAGGTACATTATTGGTCTGATGAGGGAAGAGTACAGCAGGGTTTTAACCTTTTTTTTGGAGGCAATGCCCTTACTTATGAGATGAGCAATATGAAATGTCCTTCTTACCACTGTGGAGACATGGCAATCAAAGTTAAGGATGATGTCAACCTGTGTGCCCAGATCTCTCACCACTGACTGTTTGTTTAGGATATTGCTATTGATGTGGTAGTTTGCAGGAACATCACCCTTGCCAAAGGGGATGATAATGTATTTTTTTATTGCGTTAAGTTTAAGACAATGACTTTGGCACTAGTCGTTAGTCTGTGTAAGACCTTCTTGCAGGATGTTGACATCGCTAGGGTTTCCAGTGATTGCTCCCAGTTTGCAGTCATCAGCAAACTTTGATAGCCGCAGTCCTTTAGTATTAGTCTTCACTTCAGAGAAATATATTCCAAACAGCAGGGGTGCCAGAACCAATCCCTGTGGAACACCACTGGTTATGGGTCTGCTGGTGGAGTCCCCTCTTTTGACTATATGAGTTCTACCAGTGAGCTAGTTTGCAACCGACCTGACAATATATGGATTGATACACAGCTGGGTGAGTTTATGAATGATGCCTGAGTGAGGGATTGTGTCAAAGTCCTTAGCTAAGTCTAAGTAGGCCATATGCACAGATTTGCCCTTGGTGACTGCCATGATCTCCCCTTGACAAAGCCAAACTGGGTGGGGTCGAGAATTTGGAGATTTCCTATATCTTTGTTAATAAGATCCATAATGATTTATTCCATGACCTTGCAGATAAAGCTGGTCAGGCAAATGGGTCTATAGTTCCTGGGGTCTGTGGATGCACCCCCTTTGTGCAAAGGGATGACAGTATCTGTTTTCCATTCTACTGGGACAAAGCCAGTGCTTAGGCTGTGACTGAAAATCGTGCTCAGTGGTGATGCTAATTCCTACTTTATCCCATGTAGAACACAGCCTGGAATGTTATCTGGTCCCATAGAGGCTAAGTTTTGGCCTTGGAGAAGGCATTTAAGATCTGCTCCTTGGAGATACTAGGTGGTGGACAGGTGTTTGAGATGTTTGGGTATATGTGGCGGGGACAGGGTAGTGAAGTTTTCACTGAACCTCTGAGCCAGCAGGTTTGTTATATCCACAGGTTCTGTATATGTAGTACCATTAACTATGAGTGCAGTGCAAATCTGGGCCTCATCTTTGAGGTTAAGGATGCAACTAAAGAACATCTTGTGGTTACCCTTAGTTAGGGAAGCTAATTTAGATTTGTAGTTAGTTTGCAGGTCTTGACTAGTAGTGTCTTTTGCTTGTTTAAGTTGCGGAAGGAGTGTTTCCAGTTTTGATACTGTTCCTTCCTGGTCTTAGACAACAATTTATTTCTCCTATTGTATAGCCTATTAATGGCAGTTGCCCACCAAGAAAGTTTGTTTTTCCTTGAAGATCTTGCTTTGGTTCTATCAGGTATGGCAGAGTCAATACAATTGTACAGGTGCTTGTATAAAGCATTGGTGTATAACTCAGCATAGGTGTCTGCTCCATCAGTGGGGGGAGGGGCTATAAAGCTATTTATGTCATTACATAAGAGGCTGTAATTGGCTTTTGAAAAGTTTTTTAGTCTAGCTGTTGCCAAGGGTGGGGAGGTCTTATGTTATAGTTACTTCTACTGAGCCTGATTTGTTGTCAGATATGACCGGGGATGGCCACACACTGGGGGTGGTGCAGTGGTCTCCCATGTTGCTGAGCACCAAATCCAGGATGTTTAAGCCCCTTGTAGGTGTGTCAACCAGCTGGTCCAGGGCACTGGAATTAACAAAGTCCAGGAGCCTTTGGGAAAGTGAGTTAGAACATGCATAATTTACCCAGTCTATGGATGGGTAATTAAAGTCACACAAAACCAGGGTGTTTGGTTGTATCTTGATTGACTCAAGTTGATGCAAGTAGACTGAGTGGATGTCCTGATTCATGGAGGGAGTCCTATAGCTGGCAATGACCTGAAGAAGAGATCTTATCTACAGTCAGTTGCACCTGAAGTAATTCAAAGGAATCGTGCTGTTCAACCAACCAAGAGGTGCATTTATCTTTAATGAATATTGATATACCGCCTCCTTTAGTTCTCACACCTTCAGTTTGTGGTCTGAATGTATGGAATGAAATGTAACCTGTTATAGCTGAGGTGCTCACCACAGCCTTAAACCAGGTCTCAGTGACAACGCAAATGTTAGCATCTTCCAGGGTAAGGACTACTTCCAGTGAGTGCTTTGCGGTTTAGACTCATAGCGTTTAGCAACATAACCTTGAGGTTGTTTTTAGAGGATGTTTAATGTTGGGAATTTTGTTCTTGTGACATTGCAAAAAAAGGCAGTATGGAGATGGCAAGAGCTTTAGCCAGTAACCAAAATCTCAGGGTGACAGATGAAGACCATCTCTGGCAAAGCATCAAAGTCTGTCAACTATGTCATCCCAGGCTGACAGATACTGGATCCCCTTTGAATGACACCAGAAACTAAGCCAATTGTTGAAGTCACTCATGTATTATTTGTATTGAGGTATCATCCTATGCGAAGATAAAATGCTGCTTAAGGCTAAGGACATACCTGCCTGAGACACATAATCAGAGAGCTCAGTCATGTCTCTCTTCATATAGTCCAATGAGGTACATCTCAAGTTGTTCACACCAACATGGACTATGACAGAATCATAACAGTGTCTGTTGTTGAGAGACTTGTGTGCATGTGTGATGTGGACGATTCTGGCACCTGACAGATAGTTGACCGTGACCTTTTTCTTATTCAACCTGGTGAGAGGGACATCTAAGTACATGAACTACAGAACACAGCACTTAATGCAAGCTCCATGGCAAAGTATGATTTATACATCAGTACAGGGGAACGTATTGTACATGACATCAGCAGGCCATGTGGGAAGCAAGAGGTTGAGAGCCCTGATGAAATGGATATGCAGGCTTGAGCAAGTATCAAAATACTGGCAATCCATGTAATTGGGGAAGTAACTGTACGACGCACATATTTGCTTTGCTGTGTATACACACACACACACACACACACACACACACACACACACACACACACACACACACACACAGTCAACTGCATTGAGACAAGAACCCCTACCTATCTAACTACACAGACTACAGAAAGCACCACTGCACAAGTCTTAATTATATAAAAGTGTAGGTGAACTTATAGTAGATGACATCAGCAGGCAATGTGGGGGGACTGAAGACTGTGAGGTCTATATGAAATGGATATGTAAGCATAAGCAAGTATCAAAATAGAGGCAATCCATGTAACTGGAGAAGTAACTGTAGGATAAACACATCTGCTCTGCTTTCTAGACACACGCACACACACACACACACACACACACACACACACACACACACACACACACACACACACACACACACACACACACACACACACACACACACACACACACACACACACACACACACACACACACACACACACACACACACACACAATCAATTGCAGAGAGAAGAGAACTCCAACCTATCTAACGATACAGACTACAGAACACAGCCATTATACAAGCACCATGGTGTGATGCCCATACCCTGGCCCAGCAATCAGGGAGCCTCAATCCTCACCACTAACACCAGTGAGGGGTATCCATATAGGGAAAGGATAATAAATACACACACAGTAAAGTACAATTTCCCTTAAGAGCAGATCACAGTCAGTCTGGGGCTGGTTTCTCCCTTTCTCTCCAGGTCCCCAGTAAGACTCCCCACTGGCATAGCTATAAGGTCCAGATCTCAGCCTAGTGGGCAAGCTAAAACCTCCAGCACCCTCTCTGTCCAACCAGTGCTTCGTGTCCCTGCCCAAGTAGCTGACACACACACACACACACACACATACACACACACACACACACACACACACACACACACACACACACACACACACACACACACACACACACACACACAGACACTTTGAGATAAGAGCTATATACAACCACACAGACACTCCTGGGGAAGGCTGGCACAGGTTTTCCAGCTGTACCCCTTTTACCCAGACTATATGGTAGAAATCACTGCTACCACCAGGTAATATTTATCAGCTACTTAAAGGCCCTTAAAAGGGTGTCCAATTATACTGTGCAATTATTATCCAAATGGTAAGTGCAACCAAACAGTCAAGACTTGTTAGAGTGACTTGGTACAGTATCACCATATACATGCAATGTACTATAGAGCTTAAATTAACTCTACATAAAACAGCTACAGTTGAAAGGTTTAAAAATATTTAATAATAAATAATAAAAACACAAGACAATACTTCTGACTACACAGTGCTAGTCAAGAGTTCAGAGAACACAGAGAAATACTTAAAATAATACCGTAGAAAAGTTCTGACATCACAGAAAAACACTTCGACTAATCTTCCTATTTCCTAGCAATTTCTAAGAGAAACACTATAGTCTAAGATCCTACTTACATACAGGCAGAGTGGTGATGTTGGATGTTCTCAAGACAAAATGCTCTGAGCTCCCTGATTTTCTCTCTTTAAATTGATAACACAGAGCTGCTTCACATGACATCATTCTTCACACTTCTCTGGAGTTTCCAGGCTAACAGAAACTACATTTACATTCTTTACACTTGGTCAGAAGCCAGAGCAATAAAGGACATTTATACATGCAAATTCTAGCCATTAACTCTGGTCTTAAAACAATAGGCAGGATGCCTCCCTCTAGACATATCGGCTCCGAATTTTGACATCAAATACAGTCATGAAATACTCGATTTAGCTTTCTTACAGCAGAGTGCACTGTTGTTACATTTTTGCAGTTCAATATCCAATACAGTCTTTTCACATTTAAGAGAACAAGCCTGTGGCTTACATTAATATTTAGAAAAGACAGAATTATCTACAGAAATCTATCTAGCTAGGCTGGCAGCCTTCACCTGTTTTCACACATGGCACAAGACTGAATTATACAAGAGTGCAGGTGAACTTATAGTAGATGACATCAGCAGGCAATGTGGGGGACAAAAGGTAGTGAGGCCTGCATAGGCACATAGCTTCATGGATTCATATGAGGCTACTAACCAAATAGCACTAGGGTGTTTCGAAGTCTAGATATGTAAAAATACAAGTACCCTTATTTAGCATAGTTGGTTGGTTGTTTTTAGCAGAGCATGTTTGTGAGCAGCACCAACTGGCCCTGTCCATGAGGGACATAAGTGCCAGCCCATAGATGACTTTAGAATCATCCAACCAGTAGTCAATTTGCGCTTTAACAGGGTCATTGAGGAGCACTGTTTCACATGCAGTGGGAGCCTATTATAGAGGAGTATGAATTGTTGTGGGATATATCTATCTCCCAAGTATGCTCTGTTTGTGTCACAGGCTAGGTTGAAAACTCTGTGGCAAATTATAGTTGTCCCATTTGAACTGCAGATGTCCATCATTTCCAGAAGGGAAGAGTCTGAGACTGCTCAGCAGGGCAGCCATAGGTCACCTCTCAGCAGACTGCATAATGCTGGGAACAGTGACAGGTATGTCAGCCTTTCCATCTGTGTCATGTTTGGAGGCCTGGGAATATCCCAGGCACAGCCCTGTGTTCTCTCCAATTGCTGCAGGTGTCTGGTGAGCTACAGAGGGATGTGAGCATTTTACTCCATTATTGGTGTGATAAGACTAGAGTACAGCAGAGGTAGGACTAACCTGGTCTTGGATGTGATGTCCATATGTATGATGTGCGCAATGCAGATTGTGTGTGTCACCACTATGGGCACATAGTGATGAAAGTTTAGATTGCTATCTATATTTGTTATCAAGTCACACAACACTGTGTTTGAGCTTTGGAGAGGTGCTATGTATATCATAATTAGCAGGGGTACTTCATTGACATAGGTGACAAAGGTTACTATATGCTTAAAGTTCAGTTAGTGAGTTTGTCACCAATCTTCAGCCTGTGTCAGCCCCTACAGTAATACATTACCATCAATGGGGGACTCTATTTGAGTGCATCTAGTTAACAGTCATCTGCAAACTTGGTAAACCATAGGCCAGCTACTGTTGCTTGTGCTTCAGGGAAGTATTTTCCAAACAGCTGAGGGCCCATTACAGATCCTTGTGGCATTCCAATGGTAATTGGGCTAGTGGTGGAGGATCAGTCCCCAACTTTGAGACTGTGTGTTCTGTCATTGAGACAGTTGGCTATCCATCTACTACTGTATGCCCTAATTCACAGATGGGTGATCTTCACTATGAGATATTAATGGGGGATAATGTCAAAGGCCTTGGATAACTCAACATAGGTGGTATGACCTGTTATCCCTCATAAAGGTCTTTGAGGTCAGTATCCAAGAAGTCTACAATGGTTAATAAGCAAGATCTACCCTTGCCAAAACCAAGATGGGTAAGGTCAAGTGTGTTGAAGGTCACCTCTGTCCATACTGATTCTTGCAGTAGCCTTGCAGATAAGGCTTTTTAGGTGCATGGGTCAGAAGTTGTAGTTTTGCATGTTAGCAGAATGATTTGCATTACAGAGCACACAACATTTGATATTACATTTTTTAGTGTGGTTGATACATGTGTGGAAAAAGTACTGAGACTCCAGGATTGTAGTGCTTGGTGGGGTGCCAACACATGGATGTATTTTAAATATATGACATACAGTTAGATCGGGCCATCAGTTTGTAATGTTTCTACATGTAATTTCATGTCATTCAAAGGAAATGGACAGTAAACAGGATACATACAGCATAATATTTACAGTTCCATAGTGCGGCAAGCAGTGAGTTTGTGCAACAGTTAGCAAAGTGCATACACATGTGAGATAGACAAGTTTCTGCATAGCTAAGCAGCACACAAATGCGAGCTGCATTGCTAAGTTCTGACAGTTAGTATTGAGTCTCTGGAATACACTTGCTACTTTAACTGACTCTGTGGCAGCAGATATTAATGCCCTTAATGCAGTGGTATATTCTTTTTTGTGGCCAGATGGTACTGGGTTTGACTACAAGTGTATCTTACACTTTTAAGTACTTCTGTATTACCATTGATGTGAGATGCTGATCATCACATGAAAATGCATTAAAGAAAAGCAATGGGGAAGACAGGACCGTGGTGAAATGGGACGCAAGCAGAGGAGGAAGAACAAATGGAAAGCAATACAGGAATATGTAGGAGGAAGGTAGGAAAGAACCATAGTTATCAATTTCTTCAGCAGTACAAATACATAATATATGCAGAATATTAGCTGAATTTGGACTGTCACCTCCAGAAAGAGGGGTGACCACAACACAATCCTGTTGTACAGCCAGCTGGACCAAGTCAAGTGTGTCAAGGAGAGATGTATGAAATGGACAGCTATGTATTGGAAGATTTTTTTTTTTTTTTTTTGTGGGACTGGTGCCCATTTTTTTTGGAGAGAGAGAGACAGAGAGAGAGAGAAATGTGGGGGAGGAGTCATAGGTATGGCTGGGTCTGGTAAGTTGGATAGGTGAGGAAGCATTTGTAGAAAGACAAGACAAGCAAGACACGAGACATGGGCAATGATGGACACAAGAGGTTGGTGGACACCATGGATGGGTTGAGGGTGGGGACTTCCAGGAACCATGGTTGTCAAGCTGCGTGACAGTGAGAATCAAGTCCTCACCCACTGGACTGTCATCACTGTCACCTTACTCTGCCACTGGCTGGAGCACTCAGAGTCTGCTTGTCCTCCTCCTGAAGCTATGTAAAATGAGGGAGAACAGCCCCTCTGTCAAGCATAGGCTTGCACCAACAGTGTAGTGCACAACCTTATGCACCATCCCTGGTAGTAGTTCAGTACAGGTGATAAACTCACCACCTCTGCCACTGTTCCCGGAGGAACCACTGGATTATCCTCCAGGGCAGATCTACCTGAGTTGGGGCAGGTAGTGCAGGGGCAGCAGATGCGGTGCTGCCATCTTGGCTCCCAGACATACTGGGTAATGGTGTTGGGGCTGGTTGAGGGGGTAGGGGGCAGGTGGATCCTGTGGGGCAGGCTTACCCTGCTGTGTTGTGGAGCATTTTGTGATGTGGTACTCATGGATGACATGGACAGATTTTGACAACACATAATAATATAAAACAACAACAAAAGAAAAAAAAAAAAATATATATATATATATATATATATATATATATATATATATATATATATATATATATATATGAGAGAGATAATGGTTGGGGTGAGAGAAAAAAAGAGATAAGATTAGTACCTTCATATGTAACATACAATGTATTACTACAATTATTTTGCTGTCTTATCTTAACCTTTACTCTTAAGACTACCGCCCCCAACAGATAACTTTTACTTTTAAGACTACCAGCTCCTACCAGATGCACACTTTACTGCAGATTGCAACAAGTACTCCTTTGCATGTGCATATATTGCTCATATGCTTGCTCTAATTATACAGACTGCAGTTTACAGCAGGGCATGTGTGCCACTGGTATAAAGCTTTTACTTTAAATCTTTAAGTTACATATAATTTAAGAAATAACATTATTGCATAGTTGGAAAGTGTGGTATTTGAACCCACCACCTCTAACTAAAAGTCTAATATTGTACTCTTGGTTTGTGCTACAGACTAATGCATGCATACTTGCTTTTACAGTTGAGATATGCATGCTCAGTTTGATACAACTTATTGAAATACCAAAGAAGCTCTCTTTAACTTTTAATGATACAATAACGCTACTCTTCTGCTGCATACATAGAAAATGCCTCCCTCAGCCTCACCAATCTAGTGCTATGGGTGCTAACATTGCACTCCCTTTGTGTGGCAGCTGTGGAAAGAAACAGAACCGAAAAGAATACCATTATGAATATATTCAGTTTTTAAGCCTTACAAGTACTATCCATTGTTGATATTTACACATCTGTGGGATGTCCTGCATCTTATATTTCTTGATCCAAGCATCAAGGGTGCCCATCTTCCTCCTCCAAAGGTCACTGTAGTGATGTCTACACTGTTCATCAGTCTAGAGGATAACAGTGCCAAACTATTCCATGCCTCTGACTGAAACTGAGTTACAGAATAGCCCCCCTGCAGCAGCATGACAGTGTGGTGGTTCACTAGGAGTCCAACAAAAATCTTGAACTCCTGGACACGCCATCTCTGAGCCCTAAATCTCACACCCTCCCCATGAATTCCTGCTATATCTACCATGGATCAAGAGCAATGGAGACTGATGGTTTCCCACCATTTCCAGTTATCATGTTTACTGGGATTGCACACACTGCTTGAAAATGTTGTGCATCACTTACCATCAAACAAACATGGTGCTTGGGGGTGCGCATTGCCAAGCAATGTGTTTGCACAATGATAAGCAGTACACACCAGTGGCAAACAATGCCATTTCAAGGTTATTTGATGTACAATCAGTAGTTTAAGTGTGTTAGTCAAATGTGAAGGCAATGCCAGTCCAGATAGCAAACATATATTTACAGGAACATAGTACACAGTATACCCATAGTACACAGAATACCCAGCTATGTTATATGGGTTGGAGACAGTGGCATTGACAAAAAGGCAGGAGTTAGAGCTGGATGTGGCAGAGTTAAAGATGTTAAGATTTTCACTGGGTGTGACGAGGGTAGACAGGATCAGGAATAAGTATATTAGAGGGTCAGCCCAGGTTGGAAGGTTTAGAGACAAAGCCAGAGAGGCAAGATTACATTGGTTTGGACATGTGCTGAGGAGGTATGGTGAGTATATTGGGAAAAAGATGCTAAGGATGAAGCTACCAGGTAACAGGAAAAGAGGAAGGTCTAAGATAAGGTTTATGGATGTGGTGAGAGAGGACATGA
This sequence comes from Protopterus annectens, assembly GCF_019279795.1. Taxonomy (NCBI): domain Eukaryota; kingdom Metazoa; phylum Chordata; order Ceratodontiformes; family Protopteridae; genus Protopterus; species Protopterus annectens. The sequence goes on from NC_056744.1 coordinate 992,792,522, forward strand.
AGGTGGTTGGTGTGACAGAGCAAGATGCAGAGAACAGGAAAAAATGGAAACAGATGATCCGCTGTGGCGACCCCTAATGGGAACAGCCGAAAGAAGATGATGAGTACACAGTATACCAACAGTCATACATTTAATAATAAATGGACAATGCACAGATAAATAAATAAATAAAAACCTGACAAATATTAGTGTCTCAGCCCTCATACATATTACTTAATATCAACTGCACTATGTCAAGTGTTATAAGTGAGAGTGACTATAATGGAAAGTGGAACAACATTAAAAGTGCATGGACTATGCTGTATTCAAACCCAAGACAATACACTTACACCTGTTGCCACAAGAAGGTTGTAAAAACATTTGTTTATGATGCAGTTCATTACTATAAACTGCAATGTCACAAAAGTAAAACAAAGACTGCACACCCTGTATTAGAACCCAGGACCATTTGGACTCTAGCCCTACCTGCTGCAGTTACATGACATCCCCTAATTTTCTGCAATCATTGTTAAGGTCTTGATGTTAACCAGATCACAATACCACCAGGTTTATGCAATGCCTAATAGTATTAATTGAATGTATCCAGTTTCTATTTTTGGCTGTCTGGGTCCTCTCTACTACCTGGGTAGTCTAGTCATCCAGTTTGAGCACTCTGTTTCCCATGTTTGCACTAAGCACTGCATCACTCAAACACTGGCCAAAAAAAAAAAAAAAAAAAAAGGGAGAGAGAGAGAGAGAGAGAGAGAGAGATTTATAATGAGGAAAAATGACATACACAGTAGAAAATGTTAGTATACATGAGATAACTCTACATAGGTCTGGATTTCAACTCTCATTCCAATGCACCTCCACAAAACAGGATGGGTGCCTTATCCCTCTTTGCCACACAAACATCTTTGCCGCAAAGAACTGAAGTCATTCTTCACACAACCAATTGCAACAGAATGTACACTGATATCAAAGCATAAATGTTATTACTACATTTATTGTATTTATTATATAATGACCACACAGCCTGTATAGCCAAGCATTCTACTTTTGCTCTGCTGATGAGGTCATAAGAAGGGTGAAACATGCATGTCTAGAGCTAGTGGGGTTTGGCTTTATTGGCCTGAATGTATCCACAAGGAATTAAAAAGAAGATGTAAAAAGTCATGCACATTCATAAACCATATTGCTGAAACACTTGATGTCCTTAAGGGGTCATTTGCACATAACCTATGGGCATCTATTACAGGAGATTTAAGGTATCACAAAGTGAAAACTCTAGCTTGGCTAGGTTTTTCTTGTAGTTTTTACTAACCAGTTTGTCTGTGTGCCCTTTTTACTCTTTGGTTTAGCTATAGATATATGTTTCAGTTGTAATATGCCATAGCTAACATGCCATATTTTCAAGTGGTTAAAGACAAATTCAAATGTGTGCTGCACTGGAAGTATTGAGATAAGAATTGTAGTGCTAGATATGTTTGTAGTTGAATACCCTGTTATTAACTGAATGACTTGTAATAAAATCTTAAAGAGGGACAGATGTATAGCATTTCAATGAAGGGTCCAGTGGCTTTATCTGGGTCTATCTTAGTTTAACCCATAATCATTGAATGTTCACTTCAGCGAACATTCATATCCATGAACAATTTACATAGGGAAAAAAACATTTGGCCAGCATCACAAATTTGCCCTTTTCTCCACTGTAGTCTGATCTTGGAGTTGGTATATATAGTTAGGAGGGGTGTGGGGGGAAGCCTCCACTTTGGTGGGTTTTACATACTGCGGTATCTGTTCATGTGTAGTTTTGGCCAAGTGCTTTGTTTCACTGTATACATATTTTTTCAGTGAAAATGTTTGCTCAAGTGAGCATTCAGTGAATTAATATAGACCCCTTTAGCTCATGTACTTTTACTGCCAAAGTCTTACATTTTGCATTGAACTTGTTGCTCATTAGAGGTATTGTGGTGAAGTTCTGACTGGCACTCTGAGGAAAATAATGGCTTGAATACTACTTTTATTACATTTCACTGAGCTGTCATTACATCAGAAGTAAAATCCAATTAATTTCTCCTGAACAGAGAAGTTTATTTTCACTGGGATTATGCCCTCACCACCCCTGTTTAAACTCATAAAACCGCATTAGAGGAAGATAAAAGTCCGTATATGTCTTACATTTGGAGAAACCATCTACATGTATTTTGTATGAAATGGTCATGACATACTGTTCTGAGAAATTATCTTTACTACTTTGTACAGTTACAGAGAAATGGTCTTGTATTGCTAGGTAATACCAGTAGTCTTATGTATGAGATTTGAATGCTCTGGTTTTACCATTCATGTCATAAATATATATAATGTTTATTTATTTGACATTTGTTAACCAAGATAGTCCATCTGAGAAAAAGCCCTTTTTCAGAGGAGCTCCACAGTACAAGTAAGCAAGAAAATTTACAAAACTGAATATAAATACAGTGTAAAATTTACAATAAAATAGTTAAGCAAATGTAGATAACGCTCCACAGTACAATATAGTAATAGAAATTATAACACTGAAGAAAAAGCATAGCAAAGAAATATAAAATAAAACATTTGAATGAATTTACATAACACACTGGGTTATCTTCAGAGGATAATTGTACAATACAGAGCAGTTAAGTGAGTTGTGGTAGTAGACAAGGGAGAAATAGAGGGGATAGTGATAGAGAAAGGGGTGGGTTCATGTGGGATGATTACAGAGGCAAATCCATGTGCTATTAAGGTACCTTCTGAGAGTTTTCTTGAACTTGTGGATGTAGGAAATGTTTCTAAAGTTCATGGGGAGCTTATTCCATGCAAGAGCAGGGAAGTAGCTGTAGAGAATCTGTCCAATAGATTTTTTAGGTTTGTGAACTTGTAAGATACATTAGTCAGAGCTTCTGAGGGATCGAGGGAGCTTATAGAGAGAGACAGGTGAGGAAATGCTAGGGCAATCGGAAAGCTTATTTAAAATAATATGGATAATGAGAAGTTAGGTAAATAAATTTGTGGACAGAACAGATGCTAGTCATCTACTGAATGTACTATGTTCTTCATCTGTAACTATGTTTGCAATATTTTAAGTGCTAGGATTCTTCATCTGTAACTATGTAATATTTTAATTTGTGGAGCTTTTCTCCCTGGGCCTCCGCTGAAAATGGACCTGCGTCCAGTCAGACATTCCCGGTCAACAAATGTAAGTAAGTAAATAAATAATACTAATAATAGTTGATTAGGAAACTCTAGCCAGCTGAGTTTCTGAAGAGCATGACAGTGGTGTGATCTTGAGGGCAGATTGGCTACATATCTAGCAACTGTGTTATGGCTGTTTCAAGTTTGGAAAGTAGTGAAGACTGTAATTTGGTTAACATTTGAGAGCTGTAAAAGAGGTTGGGGAGAAGGTAAGCTTGGGCTAGTGAGATCCTGGAGTTGGGTGTGAGGCACCTTTTGTTTCTATAGAGTAAACCAAGCTGTTGGTGGGTTTTCTTAATGCAGTTAAGTACATGAAGGTCAAATTTTAGTTGATCCTCCACTATTACTTCAAGCAGTTTAGTGTGTGATTCAGCTATGATTGTAGTGTTGTTGAGGGAAGAGATAGTGAATGAGGAGTTAAGATGGTAAATAGATTTTGGGAGGAAGAAAAGAAGTTTTGTCTTTTTAGGGTTTGGTATGAGTTGGTTGTTAGTAAGCCATGTTTCAGTGAGGTTGAAAGATGTTTGTGTCAGGGTTAGTAGCTCAGTGGGTCTATCAGTGATAGAAATGATGGTGGAGTCATCTGTCTGTGTACTGTGTGAGGGAAGACTGAGGACAGGATGTGTGAAGTTGGTTAATAAAAGTGTTAAAAAGAGGGGGCCTAAAATAAAGCCTTGAGGGATGCCCATTTTGATGGGGAGAAAAGGAGAAAGATCAGGGAGACATTTTACAGATTGCAGTCTGCTTGTGAGGTAGCTATTGAACCAGGAGATAGTTGCTGAAGAGAGGTTGAGTTGAGAGAGTTTGGAGAGGAGGATGGGGTGAGAGACGGTGTCAAAGGCTTTGGCGAGATCTAAAAAGATGCAGGTCTCTAGTTTAGCATTGTCTCTAGCTAGAGAGATGGAGTTAGTAAAGGAAATAAGAGCAGTAGTGGTGCTGTGGTGGGGCGGAAGCAATGTTGAATAGGGGTAATTAAGTTTTCACAAGTAAGATAAGCTAACATTTGTTTATAAACAAGAAGTTTGGAGAGGGGAGAGAGTATGGCAATAGCTCAACAGAATTTCCACCTTTGTGGAGTGGTATAATGTGGAACTTTTCCCAGAGGGCAGGAACAGTGGATTCACTAACTGAGTGGCTCATGAGGATGGAGACAGGATATGCTATGGAGTCAGCAGCAGCTTTTAGAAGGACAGGTGGCAGGTTATCAGCTGAAGGGGTACCTGGTTTAAGTTTGATAAGAAGTTTTTTGATGTAGCTGGTTGGAATGGTATTTAGTGAGAAAGGACTGTTTTGCAGTAGCGGGTGGTAGGGGGTGTGGAGCTGTTTGGGTGGACAGTTTGCACAAGATTGCTGATGGTATTTATGAAGTATGACTTGAAAATTGAAGCAGTTTCAAGGGGTCTGTTATTGGGGCAGGGGTTGGAAATTGAAGGATTTACAGGGGGGGGGTTGTTGACAGCATTTCAAAATGTTTTAGGGTTCCTGGGTTCAGTATCCTGGGGTGAGAGGTAGTAGTTCTTTTTGTCAGAGTTTATGTGTTTTTTGGTTAAATTTCAGAGTTCCCTATATTGTTGGTAGTGGGTGGGAGATTTGGTCTTAGTACAGAGTTTCCAGGCACAATCTCTGTTATGGTTAAGAGACCAAGTAGAGTTGAAGAGCCAAGGGGAACATTGTGATTTGACTCTGACAGTTCAGGGAGGGGCAAGGGAGTTCAGTATGTTTAGGAAAACGGAGCTGAATTGAATGACAACTTCATCTAGAGGTAGGGGAAAGAGGCAAATACCAGTCAGTAGCAGAGAGAGAGAATTATTGAATGTATCTGGGTTGACATTGGTTAACATTAGGCACTCTGTAAATTTATGAGGTCCAGAGAGGTGGGGAGAGAATCTTTGGACACATATAGGGGAGTGGTCACTGACTGAGTCTGGTAGGGATTCAGGGTAGTGATAGAGGTCAGGCTTAGAGACAAGTATCCAGTCAAAGAAAGAGTAGGTATTTGTGGGTTTATGAAGGAAAGTGGATGAAGAGATAAGCTGGGTGTATCCATATAAGTTTATGCTGGTGGTGGGAGAGTTAGAGATGAGGGTGAGCCAATTGATGTTAACATCACCTAGTATTATTGTTTCATTATGTATATTGTCAGACATCCACTGTAGGATTTGTTCTAATAGATGTATGGTCTCTCCAGGGGGTATATAGATGGTGACTATGGTTATTTTATGATAGTTGAGTTTGCAGTTGGCAATAATCAGTTCAGCTGGGTGAAAGGAGGGGGGTGGGTTAATTGAGGGAGATATGCATAGGAGGTGAGAGTGCATAATGAAAGCACCTCCGCCTTTTTGTGCATTATGTTCAGGCATAGAATGTTGTAACCAGGGTGGGGGGGGATTCTTTGTCTACATTATGTGGTTTGAGCAATGTTTCAGAGAGACTAATTATGTTGGGGGAGTACTGGGCTATCCAGGTGTGGAATTCAGTTATCTTGTTAAGAATGCTATGAATATTGATTGAATAGAAAGAGAGATGTTTGAGACTAGGTTTAGGTACTTGCTGAAGTGTTTGTGAGGTATAGGTAGGACATGATGAATTAGAGTGTGGGCCGAGGTTTGGGTGAATGTCACCTGAGAGTTGAAGGATGTTTAGCAGGAGGAAGAGAAGCAATGTATAGGGGTAGGGTGAATGTATAGGGGTAGGGTGAGTGAAATTTCTGTTTAATTCTGTGGAATGAGGGGAATTTTGCAGAGTTTGATTTGGGGGAGATTGAATTCAGTACATGAGAAGAGTGAGGGAGAAAATGATGAGGTGTAGTGGCTGCTGGTGTCAATTGTGTTGTGAGAGGAGGTGGGACAAGAGGGGAGTAGGTTAAGCTGAATGTGGTAGGAAGTGAGGTTGCTTAGGAGAAGAAGAAGGAATGGCAAGAAGAGAGGGAGAAACATGCTAGAGGATGAAGATAATTTGAAAAGGGATAGATGTTTGATAAGGGGAAAGTGTATGGTAATAGTCAGCTAGAGGAGGGGGATGAGAGCAGTGAGCAAGGGATTTGCATTTTTTTCAGACTGTCAGATTCAGTATGTATCATATTACTTGTGTGATCTTATGAAATGCCATCCTTCGGATGAGATGTTAAACAGAGTCCTATCTGAGATGATGGTAGATCGGATGGATGTAAAAGATCCCAAAGCATTTATCCAAAAAAGTAGGAGAATTTTCTCAGTGTCCTGGCAAACTTTTTCCCTAGACCCTTCCCTAAAAAAAAGAGTCCAGTAGCACAGAGGGACTAACCTAGGACTATGCTTCAGGTTTACAATATTAGGCCTTTTGGTTATGTTCTTTCTACAGTTGGTCTTTTAGCATTATGGATGTAGCAGTGCCCTCTTTGCACTACTGTGCATTGAATAAAAATCATCATCATCATCACACCCTTTTTCCATTTTCTATATGGGGTCAGGTTTTTGTATGAATGGTTGGTCTTTCTCTACCTCTTTTTCTGTCAGTTCACTGCCAGTCTCCTACCTTCTTTGTCAGTCATGCATGACTATCACAGGTCTTTTCTCATACAATCCACTCATCTCTTTGCTGGATACCCTTGTTTCCTCTTTTCTTCTTTCTCTGTATGCCTCCCCCAAATATTCTTCACCAAATCATCTTCTGTCTTCCTGCACATGTGCCAAAATCACTATAGTATGTTCTCTTTAAGATTCTGTGCAATTTGAATTACATTGGCTTCTGCTTTAATGTCATCATTTCTTCATCTGTCCCACAGATTGTATCTCAGGCACTTCATCTCTATCACCTCTAGCTTCCTCAACTGATCTGCCTTCACTGCCCCAGTTTCTAGAGTAGTGCAGGTCACACCACTGTTTTGTATACTTTACTTTCAGTTTCTTTGGAATTCTTCTATCAGTCACTACCTCTGACATTCTGTGCCAGTTATCTGCAGCCCCTCTGATTCTAACTTTGCCTGCCTCATTTAGACTTTCCTTCTTCTCAACCTCTCCTTGCAGACAGTTGAAGCTCTTAACCTATTCCACTATGTCTCTTCTATCTCTCTTTCTAGCTTCTTCTGATTTATCCATTTGCTGTTGTGACAACTGTCTTGTCTGTATTCAGTTTCATCCCATGTTCTTTGGTTCTGCATTCAATTCCACTGTCATTTGTTGAAGTTCCTGTTCCTGTTCACAGCAAGCTTATAATACCAGCTCTGTTGCTCTTTCCCCTCCAACCTGTTTGATAATGTAGTTCATCAGCAGTATGAACAGCAATGGATTCTGAGATTAATCCCGACACACTCCCACAGGGAACAACTCCCACAGGGAACAACTCTGTGAGTCTGAACACTGCTAACAACAGTGATGAGGTGCACTTAGCACAAACGTATTAAATACCTTTCTATCATCAAAAAGGTGCTTAATAAGTCGAGGCATAGCTGGCTCAACTAGCGCCCTATGCCAGTCTCACAATATTGCGCCCCACCCATTCAGTTCTTCAAGTGATGAGCAAAAAAAAAAAGTCTGCTCCTGGCCAAATATGTGCCCCATCTATCGTGCACCAGGAGCCAATCAGATCCCATTTCTGCACCCTGCACCAATCCTCTTCCTTCCTCACATTTTCCTTTTAAATTTTATAAAGTTTATACTCTGGAGAGAACAACTGCCGCGGTGGTATGGCGGTAGCGTTGTTACCTCACAGCAAGAGGTTCTCCTGTTCGATTCTCGGCTTGGCTTGGGAGTGCCTTCTGTGTGGAGTCTGCATGTCCTCCCCGCGGTTAGGTAGCGTTTCAAAAGACATGCATGTGTAAATGGGTGTGCCTTCGTTGAAGGTTGGGTGTCGAGCTGGCACCTCAGCGTTTCGTAAAAATCTACTGCCAATCATTAGCGGACCGGAGTTCTGCTGTGGCGTCCCCTTACCAGGAAAAGCCGAAAGACAAGCAAACATACTCTTGAGAGAACATATACAGCTTTCAGGTTTTATTATTTTATTTTTTTCTTTTAAACTGTAGTTGCTATAGTTTGTACTCTGCATGGTGTGCTACAATGCCCAGGTTTTAATTAAAACTATTTTTTTATACTTTTAATCTGTAATAAACTTCTTGCAACAGTGTAGTACGCAGTTGTTACAGTTTATACTCTGCAAAGAGCACTAGGGCACTCAGGTTTTAGTTAAAAAATGTTTTAAACTGTAACAAGAAGTTGCTACTATTTAGACCATACTGGGAGGACTACAATGCTCAAGTGTGACCACAAATGCAATACTGGGTTTTAAAAGGTGATATGCATTAAAGAGCAATTGGGATCAGTCAACAGCATTCCCTAACACTATGCACCTGTGGCAGTTGTCCTTTCACCACATCCTAGCACCTCTTCTTTTAGTAAGCATGCCTTTTCCCCAATTTTAGATCATAATCATGGATATACTGCATTAACTGTAAAGCTGTTAACCCATACATAACATCCTCATTTTAAAAAAGGATGAAACACACAGGCAGACAAGATGCTTTAGCAGTTAAACCTTTTTTCTGTACATAGTTCCATTCCCAAAATGCATTCTGCCCTAACAACTTTCTTAGAGGTATGGTTATCACTGAAATGCTCTGCACAAGTTAAGCATGATATTGCATCATTCCAGGAAACCTCTATACTAGCTGTTCCTCTTCTAGATTATGCATTTGTACAAGAACTTAAATTTGTTTCTGGATCAGCTTCAGACCCTCTGATGTTACAATACAACCTTTACTTTTATATTACTTGAAATAAGTGCTGTTATGGTTTGTAATAATGTTCTTTTTGTATCTGATCTCAAAATGACAGATAGTTAAGTTCAATTATCTGGACAAGAGAGCTTTGGAACATCTTTGCTGTTTATGTAACACAAAATGGAATTTAAGTTGTCTTTACCCTCATTCTCCTACCTTAAATAAATAAAATATAGAGCGTGGTTTATTTAGATTTATCTGCCAGAAACTCTGGTGTACACCTAGTACAGAAAATGCTAAATATTTGGCATACCTGAAACAGTTACTTCAACTCTAAGCAAGAGGCAATTTTTTAATAACTTTAGCTAGAGCTTGTAGATCAAAGCTGATCCAGATTTTGGCTTCCCTTATGAATGTAACCATGGATTTCACTCAGTCTGTTGGCTGTTATTACATCTTTATGACACCTAACTTTTCCATGGACTTCAGTTTTTGCTCATCTTTACTTTAGAGTGGTACAGGTACTTTTTAGTAGCATGAATTTTTGGTGCTGCATTATGTATTATTTATGTACAATAATCTCTTGGCAAACTTTATAAATCCATTCATGAATCACCATAGTCATACAGGCCATCATTACTATAGCTTTGCAGTTTTGAAATCAATTGTTTGGTTTTAAGCTCTGTGTTCATTTGGGTCCCTATCAGCTGATGGAGACCATATGATCAAGTTTTTGAAAACTCGAAGGTTTTGAATGGAGATCACAGTACAGTGAGGCTCAGGAAATGTACCCTTTTCCTCACTGTAGTACAATCTCAGAGTTGGCATATAAAATTTGTGGGAGGTGCAGGGGGGGCACTATTTTTTCGAGTTTCTGAAAAGTCAATCATCTGACATACACCCATTCATTTTTACCATTCCTGGCTTTTCACAAGCTACACAGCTCAGCTCAATATAATTCACTTCCTTATGTGCTACTATTTGAAGAAGTCATTTGAACTTCAAATTTTTGTAGTCCCATCAAAATATTTACCTAATTTTGTTACCTGAAGATTAAACACAAGCACTGCAATATCACCGCAAAGGGAGAGTAGAATGCATGTTCAGCAGGTTGTTACAAATAAATAAAACCAGCACAATTTAATAAAGAACAAATAAAATCCTTCAAACAACAGGATGTAAATCCTTACAAACGAACAGCATGAGCACTTTTGGCTATGCCTTCATCAGATTCTGGTCAGACTAAAACACCTCCTTTTTTTATATTGTTGCTAATCCAATCAAGTGAAGTAATTTCCTGACTTGTGTTCTGTCACAGAACTGAGATTTAACCATCAAACTAGCTGATAAGGGAGGAGCTATCATGATAATGCAAACTACAGACTATTATGACAGAATGCTGAAAATGTTTAGTGATGAGACTACATACAAGAAAATACCTAAATGGGAAGTACAGACCACAATAAAGAAAGTTAATGTCACCTTGCATAACATGTTAATGATGAGAAGAGAGTTAACAATCCAGTAACTCCGGTTATTAGTGGGTTACCCAAAATATATAAAAACAGAGATGATCCACCGCTACATCCAATAGTATCTGGTAGACGTTGGCTCACTGAGCCAGCTTTCATTTTTGTGTAATTTCAACTGAAGAAGGCTCTAGCTAGGATGAGAACAGTTCTAAGAGATACTTCTCATTTCCTAGCTATATTACATGATTGTGTAATGAGCTTGGATAGAACAGAAGGCCTTATACTAGTAACAATGGATGCAAAAAGTTTATTTATGGTGACACCCAATGAATACAGGTAAGATCTAGTCAAGAACTTTTGAGAACACATACGTATTTTGATGGCCCTAGTATCTTACAAATCTACTCATTAATGAGAATTATACTGGAGAATAACATCTTTGTCTATGGAACTGACCATTATTGGCTAAAGTTGGGCATAGCTATGGGCACTTCATGTGCCCATAGCTTCGCCAATTGTGTCATGGCGTATTGGGAAAATGAGTTTGTATTAAGCAAACAGAATCACTGGCTGAGACAAGTCGTCTTCTATGCTAGCTTTGATGATGTTATATTTGTTTTATGGAGAGGTAATGAGAATGACTTATCCAGTTTTGTGGAGTACTTGAGGAGTACTACATCGTTCTTGGAGTTTGATGTCAGGAGTTCCAGGGAAGAAATAGACTTTTTGGATGTAACTGTCTTATTGAACAAAGGCGGTCAATTTAATACATGTCTCTATAAAAAAGAATTTTGGAGACATCATACTTTGCATAGAACAAGTATGCATCCCAAACATGTGTATTCCCAAATAATAAATTCCAGATGCGACGTACATCTAGGCTTTGCACTGATGATGAAGTGTACCAACATGAATTAGAATGGTTACAGAATGATTTATTGACCCGAGGCTATAAAGATTTTGAAATTTGATGGGGAACAATGAAGACAAAGGCACAGAGAAATGATAGAGGGAGACCTTATTTCTCAGTCAGAAGAAAGGATGACATGGAAAAACAAAATAGAGACCTGAGTGGCATGATATGTTTACTAACACACAGTAGAGACATATTGGCCATTTGTGAAATTATTAGGAAGAACTGGAAGATTTTAACTTCAGATGACAGCATAAGACATATTGTTCATAGATTCATAGGTAGGTACTAGGCTATCTGCCCGAAGGAATTTATAAGCCTAGCCAGAATGTGTTGGCTTTCCCTACCCCCTTAGATTAGTTCCCTGTGCCTCTTTCCAGCAGCATCATTGAAGTGATCCCTGGGGTAAACTTTCTGTTTCCTATCCACTCGTCAAGGTTTCTCCTGAAGAGGGTTAGCGAGGAGCTCTGCTTAATCTAGATTGGAATCTTGTTCCAGAGCATGGGAAGTCTCTGGGACAGGAATCTATCCCTCCAGCATGTCCTATTTATTGTTGTGGTGAGGTTTAGATCCCTGGATCATGTGGCTCGAGGGGATATGGTTTTCATTAGGTGGAGCATGTCCATCAATTCTGGGTTGGACATGGCCTTGTATGTCAGGCAGAGATCATCTCTGAGTAGGCAGTTTGCAACCGAGTATAGCTGGAGTTTCTTCAGTCGAACTGCATAGGGCATCTGCTTGAGGCCAGTGATCCTCTTGGTGAGGTACTTCTGTGGTCTTTCCAGTTGTTGCAGGTGTCTTGTAAGGTACATCCCAAATGGGGCATTGTACTCTATGATGGGTCTGATGAGTGATGCGTAGAGGGGCCCAATGACCTCTTCCGATCTGGATACAAACTCTTTTGTGATTAGGTGGGCCACATAGAAGGATTTTCTAACCACTTTGGCAATGTGATTATCAAAGGAGAGGTCACTATCTACTTGGATCCCCAGATCCCTTATTATGTCTTCCGTATTTAGGGGGCTACCACCTATGTGATAGTTTATAGGTACTTTGTTTTTACCAAAGGGGATGACTATGCACTTTTTGGCATTTAACTTAAGGCCATGGTTTTGACACCAGGTATCTGTCTCAGTGAGACCCTTTTGGAGGATGTCTGTGTCAGACGAAGAGTCAATTATAGCCCCTAGTTTGCAGTCATCTGTGAACTTGGTCAGCCATAGTCCTCTTGTGCTTGCCTATACCTTTGAGAAGTATATGCCAAACAGGAGGGGTCCTAGGACTGAGCTCTGGGGAACACCACTTGTAACCGGTTTAGAGTCAGACCTATCTCCCGCAACTCTTACCATGTGGGTTCTGTCCATGAGCCAGTTGGCAACCCATCTTGTGACCTAGGGGTTTATTTTCAGGCTGGTGAGCTTGTCTATAATACCTGAGTGGGGAATGGTGTCAAAGGCCTTTGCGAGGTCTAGGTAGGCTGTGTGAACAACCATTCCCTCTATAGCCCTTGTAACTGTCTCTAAGAAGTCCGCCAGGTTTAGGAGGCATGATCTGCCCTTAACAAAGCTGAACTGGTAGGGTCCAGTGTTTGGAGGTTTCCAATGTCTCTGTTAATGAGATCCATGATGATGTGCTCCATAGCTTTGTAGACCAAGCTAATCAGGCTTATAAGATGGTAGTTCCCGAGGTCCATTATGGCTTCACCTTTGTGGAGCGGAATAACCGTTGCTGTGCGCCACTCTGTGGGCATGTAACCTGTGGAGAGGCTTAGTTTAAACTGCATGTTTAGGTGAGGGGTTAGTTTATCTTTGAGCTTGTGTAGGAAGCAGCCTGAGACACCGTCCAGTCCCATTGATGCTGTGTTTTTGGCTTTGGAGAGGGCTGTTGTAACCTGAGTGTCTGTGATTTCAGGGGCACTACATTCTTCTGGTATAGTTATGGGCCCTTTTGGGGGTGAGAGGGGGGTGAAATTTGCACTGAACCTGTCTGCCAGGATGTTAGCTATATCGGTCGGTTCAGTGTATTTTGTGCCATTCTGCACTAACTCCAACCAGATCTGAGAATTGCCATTTAGAGTCTTGACATAGCTAAAGAATGCCTTGTGGTTATCTTTGGAGTCCTGGCAATTTTTCTTTCAAAGCTAGCCTTGGATGATTTTATGAGGGAACGTAGTTTCTTGCTGATACTGATCAGGGATGCCTTCCCTTCTTGGGATTTTACTCTTTTCTGTACTAGTTTCCTCCTCCTATTGTATAGCTTGTTTATGGCAGGGGTCCACCAGACTGATTTCCTTTTCTTGCAGGAGTGAGTCTTGGTTTTGTTTGGGATAGCATGATCCATGCATTCTTGTAGGTGCCCATAGAGTGCATTAGTAAAGGATTTTGCAGCTTGAACAGCGTTATCCTTTAGCATGGGGGCTTTGAAACTTCCCACCTCGGTCTTAAGTAACGTGAAGTTTGCTTTTGAAAAGTTTTTAGAAAAACAAAAAAGGTGGAAACTTTCCAGTAACCCACCGGAAGGCTAGGTAATGCTATGATAAGACACCCGATACTTGGAAAATACAAACTCATTTATTTAAGCACAAAAAGACAGGCTTTTCATCGGTAACACACACCGACTTCTTCAGAATAGATACAACGTCACAACATTGGAACCCCTTCTTATATTGGAGCATTGCACTCACATGATCACCAGGGTGTGGATTCACAAAGCCATAGCTATGCAAAACTCACCCTGATACAATATTAAACATTAAAAAACAAGTCCGCTCCTTCTACTAAAAAATAGAGGATTACAAAAAATAAAACAAAATAAAACAGTCAACTGTTTGCACAATATTGTTCTTGCAAAACTGTTGAATTTATAATACTTATAATAATAAGCCTCTATCTACACAAATACAGACACAGAGTGCTGGTAATCCCCTGCATGCGCACACCATCTGACAATGGTTCATCCAAAAATTCAGCTCCTGAGGTATCATGTATTCTCCTGTGGCGTAGGGACTCACCACCGGTTATAGAAAGATCTGCTGTTTTCAATGGACAGTTAGAGGGGCCACCAATAACATGCCCCCTCAGTGTTGACTCCATTAGAAGACATTGCCCTAGAATTCTGTTGAGACGCCATAATATCGTCAAAATGATTCGAAAGGGTATTGACCTTTTGTGACATTGTATCCGTTCTGAAGAAGTTGGTGTGTGATACCGATGAAAAGCCTGTGTTTTTGTGCTTAAATAAATGAGTTTGTATTTTCCAAGTATCGGGTGTCTTATCATAGCATTATCTAACCTTCCGGTGGGTTACTAGAGAGTTTCCACCTTTTTTGTTTTTCTATTCAGTTTTAATTCAGTTTCTAAGTTTGTTCAGTTTGAAAAGTTTTTCACGGTGGTTTCTTTGATCGGAGGTGGTGGCAGAATGTGGATATCCAGAGTGATTAGTTTATGGTCAGATCTAACCAGCGTGGGGTTGACCTCGGGTGTGGAACAATGGTCGCCCATGTTGATGATGACCAGGTCCAATATGTTGTCACCTCTGTTGGGGGTGTTGACCAGTTGATTCAGGGCATTTGAGTTTATAAACTCTAGGAAATGTTGGGCAAGGGAGTTTGTACTTGAGTAGTTCTCCCAGTTAATGTTTAGGTAATTGAAATCACCCAATATCAGGGTGGTTGGTAGGACCTTTATGTTTCCCAGTGTTTCCAGGAATGCAGAGTGGGGGTCCTGGGACATGGTGGGTGATTTGTAGCAAGCTATAATTTGAATAGTAGTTTTGCCCGTTGTTAGTTGCACGTGGGTGATCTCTGAAGCATCGTGCTGTGCCACTAACCTGGAGGTGTGAGTATCCTTGATGAATATAGATACTCCCCCGCCTTTTGTGTTTTGGTCTGGGTTTTGTGGCCAAAATGTATGGTATGAGTTGTAGCCTGGTGGTGCTGGGGTGCTCTCAGGAGTCTTAAACCAGGTTTCTGTTACTGCACATATATCGATTTTCTTCATACTGAGGAGTGCCTCGAGTGTGTGCATTCTGAGGTTTAGACTTCTGGCATTGAGTAGCATTACCCTTAGTTTTTTGTTACTTGTGCTATTTACAGCGGTGGGTTTGTCTTTTGAACCTTGCCTAAAAAAGGCACTATGGGAGTGGCAAGAGCCTTGGCCAGTATTCGAAAGCCTAAGGGTGACAGGTGCAAGCCATCTCTAGAGAAGCAGCATGGCTTGTGGAGCATGTCATCCCAGGCTGACAGACACTGGATCCCCTTTGAATGACACCAGAAGCTTAGCCAATTGTTGAAATTGATAATTTTTTCTCTATACCGTGGTATCATTCTTGGTGAGGGTAGGATGCTACTCAGCTTCAGGGTCATACCGGCCTGGGCTACATGATCAGAGAGCTCCTCCATGTCTCTTTTCATGTAGTCCAGGGAGGTATGGCTCAGGTCATTCACACCAACATGGACAATGACAGAGTCATATTTGTACTTGTTCTGGAGTGACCTGAGTGCTTGTGTTATGTGGCAGATCCTGGCACCCGATAGGCAGCTAACAGTAACCTTCTCCTTGTTCAGCCTAGTGAGTGAGACGTCAGTGTGCCTGACTATAGATTCACCTATTACTAGTGTGTTGGGTATGTTATTTTGCCTTAAGGGCTGTGATTGTGTGGCACACTGGTTTTGTGAAGTATGTGTTTTATGGTTTGTGTTGGGGGTGGAGGTTGCTTGGATGTCTGCTTTGGAGGTCTCTGTTGCTTTTGCAGATTTTTATTTAGAGCCTCCAAGTATGTTTTCATGTATTTAAGTGTGTTTTTTGCAGGTGCTGGTTTCATAGGTCTATGTGGGACTGGTGGTGTGATGCAAGTAATTCCCTTCTCCTCTTGACTGCCTGGTCCAGTCTTGGGTTGAGAGTGCTTAGCCTCCAGTTTGGCTGTATAATTGCATCTCTCGCATGTATTAGTGTTTGGTGGAAGGAGGAGGGGGTTGTCTGTGTACATGAGGCAATTGTATCATTGCCTCAAAATGCCCAGATTCACAAGTTGGACCGGAGAGTACACCTGAAACTGTCCTTTGGTCATGCCTGGATAGGTACAGTGAACTGTTTTACTGATTGGCTGGTAAGGTCAAATAGAGAGCCTTGTCCTTTTCTACAGTATTGGGGGGGTCTAGTGCTAAGGTTTATTAGTGCTTGCTATGAGTTTTGAGCAAGTGCCGGGATGAGAAGTGAATGGTTTGAGTGCTTAAGTTGAAAGTTTGTCTAGTTCCAAGGGAAAAAATGAAGAGTAGACTTTGTGGAGCCAGGAATAGTTATACCCTAGCTAACCTGCGCTGCCCAGCACTCAAAACCACGCAAATGTGGGTTTTATAGCAGGGAAATGAAAGAGATAGAAATTAGCCCAAAATGGCCAATAAACTACTAATTTCTGGGCTGAAACCACTCCTCCAGGGACAGATAGGCTGCTCAAAGCTCCCTCTCTCACAGTGAACAGAGAAACTTCATTCTATCCAAGTAAGGTATAGGCAAACACAGAAACTTGCAACACAGCCCTGAATTCAGCACTAACCTGAAAACTGGACTATACTAGCTTAGAAAGGCAGGAAAACAAGTATTTTTTTTTTTTCAGAAAATAAAGCAGATACAATCAAAAAATACTTTTAATGCACATAAATGGCTATCACACTTGAGTGTGTAGCCTACAACAGTTAAACAGGTAATTTAAACACAAAAACAACTTTGTTAAAGTGCAGGCAGTAAAATAAGTACAATATATAGCTGAAACACGCTTTTTAAATCACAGAAACTCTAGTAAATTGGTGTTTTAGGTGGAATTGGCTAAAGGCAGCAAGAAAATGCAGAAAAATTATACTTAATCACTCCAAAGTCTCTCTTTTGTCTCTCTGCGGCTGTAGAACTCTGCAGGGCACCAGTCAGGAGCTTGCTGAGCTGTATACTAACGCAAAAACCTTTCAAATGCGGGTTGTATAGCAGGGAAATGAAAGAGATAGAAATTATCCCAAAATGGCCAATAAACTACTAATTTCTGGGCTGAAACCACTCCTCCAGGCACAGATAGGCTGCTCAAAGCTCCCTCTCTCACAGTGAATAGAGAAACTTCCTTCTATCCAAGTAAGGTATGGGCAAACACATAAACTTGTAACACAGCCCTGAATTCAGCACTAACCTGAAAACTGGACTATACTAGCTTGTTGTTGATGTTCCCAGATTATTATATAAACTAGTGGTACCACTGTGGATAAACTTCAGCTCACACAAATAACGAAAGTCAAAAATAACAATGTAGCAAAAAAACAAGGCAGAGTAAAAATAAAAATGTTTAATTGGTTAGCACTTTCATATCAAACAATATGCTTCATCAGACCATGATATCAACTTATATCACTTCCTGTATATAGAGCTAAACTTAACAATTAACCAATTATAAAGTCTTAAAGAAGCATTCAACCAACAGTTATACAGATGTTAATAATTATCAAATATACATATAGAATGTAAATAAAACAATTGTACATACCATATAAAATGCATGGAACACTGTAATGTAGTAACTGACTATAGCCTAAAAAACATTCTTATTTCAAGGCACGCGCTTTCAGATAGGGTTTTATTGAAGCCCTATCACTGGGACCTGGTACACAGTCTGCCTGTAATTCTAGTATCCATTTTAATTCACATTGTTCCATTAGATTCTTGATGTCGCCTAGCCTTAGACTTGGAAAAATACACTCAACTACTTTAAAAGTAAAATCATGGTTTTCATTGTATTGAGCAGCATGCTTAGCTAATGCACTTCTCTCCACATCATTATTTCTAACAGCAGGTAGATGCTCTCTTATACTCTCTCTCAGGGAGCGATTTGTCATAACAACATAAAATGAACTGCATATATTACCCACAGCTAAATAAATAAGATTTTGTGGTACAATCTGCTCTAACTTTAAATTCATATTTTTTAGATGTCATTGGGTAGAGAAATTTATTTTCACATGCTAGTACACTACAAATACTACAATTCCCACAGGGTCTCAGGCCATAACTGTTCATTTGAAGAGTCTTATTTTTACTAGGGTGACATAACAATCTTTTCAAGTTCTTTTTATTTTTAAAACCAAACTAAGGACTATCCCCTATTAAATCCTGTGTTTCTTGGTCATATTGCAAAATAAACCAATAATTTGACATACCTTCACAATATTACTAGAGTATTGGAGCCTAATCGGTATAATCTCTCTATTGTGTCTTCTTCCCTAGGTAGAATTCTGCAACAGTATATTGTCCAATATATACGGTTTGGCTCTAGTATACCTCAAAGTTTTTACTTCACTGATGTCTTTTTCTACCTCTTTTATGTTGTATTTGCACTCTAACAGTTTATCTTTAAACAACTCAATACCTTCATGGAACTTCTTCTCATCCTTCTCTAACCTATAAATACGCATACTTTGACCTCTGATGATATTTTTATAGATATATGCTGGATGCATGCTATCCCTGCATAACACATTGTTCCTATGACATGATTTCCTATATAACTCTGTAGAGAAATTTCCACTTATGTCCTTCTTAATGGTAATGTCTAAAAAATCCAGCATATTAGGTGAAACAGAATATGTAAACTTTAAAAAATCCGTGCTCCTATCTAAAAACAATAAAAATTGTTCCAACTTCTCAAAAGATCCTGTCCAAATCAATATCAAGTCATCAACGAATCTTTTATAGAAGAAAATATACCTAACAAATTATTGTCTTTTAAAATTAAATTTTCTTCCCAATATGCTAAAACCATATTGGCATAGCTATTGGCACAAGGTGTGCCCATAGATATGCCAAGTAATTGCAAATAATAAGTATCATTAAACAGAAAAATATTGTTTTCCAAGATAAGTTCTAATAGCATTCATATAAAATCTATCTTATTCACATCATATTAATTTTTAGCTATTAAATATTATTTTACTGCATCAATACCGTATGAATGCAGTATTACGGTAAGTAGGGAATTGACATCTAAAGTTACTAAGAAACTATGCCTCAGTTCATTAGTATAACCTGTTATAGAGGTATAAAGGTCACATACAAACTGCTTGGTATCACGTAATATATAGGGTGATCTGTCTACTACAGGTCTAAGATTCCTTTCCACATATATGGATAGTGGATATGTTAGCCAGCCCTGCCCCGACACTATGGGTCTTAATGGTGGGTGCCAACTATCTTTATGTAGTTTTGGCTGGCCTTGAATTATGGGAACAATCAGATATGTAACTACCAAATAATCTAACAATTGCTTCGAAATAAGATTACTTAAATAACAATCATTCAAAATTTATACACAACTGCAAAACAAATCAGTATATAAAAGTGTTACTTTCTTATATACATTTCTGTCTTTCAATATATCAGTCATGGAATTTGTATAGTCTTTCATATTAAGTATAACTATACGTCTGCCCTTATCAGCTTGGTGGATAGTTATTGATGTGTCATTTTGCAAGTCATTAATAGCTATGTATTCCTCACTACTTAAATTATAAAATCTCTTTTGGTAGCACCTATCTTTTGAATCAACCAATTTCTTTAAATCTAATTCATAGACATTACAAAACGTATCTAATGCAGCATTTAATTCAGGAATAAATGTACTAGTTTTTTTAAATGCATCACTTGTTTGTTCATTTTTAAACAAAACTTTTAACATAACATTGCATGCAAACACTTTAATGTCCAACATTGTTCTCACATAATCCATTGTAGAAGTTGGTATAAACGTTAGTTCTTGTTGTAGTAAGGATTCCTGGTATCTTGTTAATTGTTTATGGGATAAATTAAATACTAATGATTTTATGTTGCTCCTTGTTCCCACATCCACTTGATGTCCTGGTTGGAAGCCCGCTCTCATGATGGAAGCCTTCTTTTCCTTCCTCTGCTTCCTGAACAATTTCACCTAATCAGTTCCACTTTGCGACTTGACAGAGGGGAAGACGAAAAAACTGTTCTGCCACCAGATGTTTCATTTCTTTTCTCCTTACTGTTCTGCAGTAGCTGGTTTAACAGATGTATTGGCAGTAACATTATACGGAACAGTGGTAGTTGGTGGTAAATCATTATTAATGTTCAAACCCTGTTGTTTTCCCACTGCTAGTACCTCATCATGGGATTTCACTTGCTGCTTATTGGCATGAGCACTTAAAGTCTTTGAAAGCTGTGTTCCCATAATTGATGGTGTAGATGATAGATTTATTTCTGTTGCAGGTACATTCGAGAAGGTCCGTGGCCATGTAAAACCATGTCCATTGAAAAAGCCTCTCGAATCCCTGTCAAGTTTTTTTTTTCTTTAAAATAGTTAGCTGTTGTTCAAAGAATGCAACATTATCATAAAAACTTGCCACAACTTTATCAAACACAGCAGCTGGTACCATGTTATTATGTAGCTGATGTTTCTGATTAATCTCTTGCAGCAATGAATTCTCCATAGGTTTATGAAAATCTATCAATAAAGACAAATATTTAAAAATTGTCTCTAAGTTCAGTTTTTGCCAGTGTTTCAGAAGATCAGGTTAAGTATATCCCAAGGCTGGCATATTAAGAATTCTCAAGCCTCTGTCCCCAGATTCACTTTTAAGAATAAGTTGAATCTAAAGAGATTATGTCACAAACAAGATACTGTTCCACATAGCCTTAAGATGGGCTCTTTTCCATGTAGAAGTTGCAAAGCATTTACTTATATAGATACAAGCAATTATTTCAAACATCCTAACTGGTCAAACATGCAAATTAAAGATGTATGTAGATTGTAGTACTAAGAACATAGTATACGCAGCTACTTGTGATAGCTGGCCAGGATTTTATGTTGGGAAAACCAATAGGCCTTTTAAGGAGAGGATTTTGCACCATCTTAGTGATATTAGACCTAATGCACAAACTAATGCTTTGTCACAGCATATTCAAAAGTATCCTGGACATAAATTCTCTCTCCTAGCCTTGGAAAGAGTGCTAGATAATATCAGAAGTGAAGATCTATCAAATAAAACCGAAGTCTTGGAAACCTGCTGGATAGCTGATCTACAGGCAGACAGGAGCCCTGGTCTTAATGGAGTGGTGCCTTTAAAACCTGTATTGAAAAGCAGGAAGCTCAGGAGATGACTTGACTTGATTGGATTAGCAACAATATAAAAAAAGGAGGTGTTTTAGTCTGAACAGGATCTGATGAAGGCATAGCTGAAAGTGCTCATGCTGTTTGTTTGTGAGGATTTACATCCTGTTGTTTGAAGGATTTTATTTGTTCTCTATTAAATTCTGCTGGTTTTATTTTGATATTATCTGCTGAACGCGCATTCTACTCTCTCTTCATGATGATATTGCAGTGCTTGTGTTTAATCTTCAGTCATTGTTTTAACACTGCAGTCTTCAGTGTTTAGTGTCTTTGTTTAATTTTGCTACCTGGTTGGAAGGTGGCTCATAAAATTGGACCACTGGATTACAGCTCCTCAAATGATTAACTGTTTGACATTTTTTTGTTTGTTTAAAATTAGTTGACTTTACCATTCTTGGGAATCAGCTCTGCCCATGCATAATTGCACCAAGTTACAATTTCTGAAGATATATATATATCTATATATACAAGTAAAATTGCAGCTTACTTGCCTTACTTATTTAGGATGTTTGATAAACAGTACAGCCTTTTTGTGTACTCCTTAATAGTGAATAAGATGATTATAGCTTGCTAGATGTCCACCTGCCATTTCTGTTGAGGAGGTTCAGAAATAGCACTTCAATGAGGCCTAGTTGGACCACTACCAAAGCACAAAGCAACCATTTCCACTTGGTTCAGAATGTCTTAAGTGGCTGGTGCCTGAAGCAGTCTGAATAAAAAGTGAATGAATGCAAGTGGATGGGCCCTGATAGTGTGAGTAAAGGGATGTATTTTTGTGTTTTATAATTCATTTTTTGTTCAATATAGTTAAGTGTGTGTGTGTGTGTGTGTGTGTGTGTGTGTGTGTGCGCTCACGTGTGTGAGCACATGTGCTTGTGCATATGCATATGCAGGTGGGGGTTGAAAGGACTGCATGTCCTGTGTCGGACAGCATCAAGCTGAATACATTTTATTTATTAATTTATTCATTCATGTGATCACAGACATAGGAAGTATTCACAATCAATAAAGTATCTGTAAACTGTAGGCACTGTGTGTGTGTGTGTGTGTGTGTGTGTGTGTGTGTGTGTGTGTGTGTGTGTGTGTGTGTGTGTGTGTGTGTGTATATATATACAGGAGATTGTAATGGGTTTTATGTATGTGGCAGCAATGAGATGAAATAAATTACTGTGGCTTTTATTCAATGCATTTATTCATTCTCTTACAGTTTGTCATCTAAAGAGTACAGGTGAAAAATGACTGTTATTGGGTGAGTGTGTGTGTGTGCGTGTGTGTGTGTGTGTGTGTGTGTGTGTGTGTGTGTGCGTGCGTGTGTGCGTGCGTGCGTGTGTGTGTGTGTGTGTGTGTGTGTGTGCATGCGTGCGTGCGTGCGTGTGTGTGTGTGTGTGTGTGTGTGTAGCCGCTACAGTAGGTTGTGCTATATGCATCTTACAAGAATAAGCTGACATATTACTGTTGCTGCTATTATTTATTTATTCATTCATTCATCTGATCATAGTCACAGATCTGAGGTATATGCAGTCAATAAAGTAACTATAATTTATGTGTTCAGAAGGATTCTGTGGATTAAAGTGGTTGAAATATGATGCAGCATTTATACTATCACTGAGTTTACTTGGCACGGCCAGTCTGTATTTGAGTGAAACAAGATGTTATTAGGACCATTAGCATTATAAATATATTTTATTTGATCACAATCAGCCAGTTGAGATGTAAGTATTCAAAAAAGTGACTGTAGTTGGTAGGTAGGTACTGAGGCAGTTTGTGGATGAAATTGATTTTCCTCATTTGATAACAGTTAAACAGTCATTCATCAGGCTTGGGTTGACTAGACTATATGCTTGAGTGAAGCAAACTGAAATATTATATGCTGGGCATTATTTTTATTTACATATTGTCAGTCATTTGATATGTATGCTATAAGTAAGGTGTCTGTAAACACATCAGATTTCTAGTTTGTTCAGATGCTTTATCATAAAACTCTTGAATACAGGGCTAGAGTTTAATGTCCATGATGTATAACCTTTAAGTAAATGGCATAATGAATAAGGCATCAGAATGTGGCTCAAGTATCACTGATGTCATTGATTCTTCAGCTGTAAAAATATAGTCAAGCTGTCTCTTTTTTAGAGAAGAGGGTTAAGGTTATGAACTGCAAAAGAGCTCTTTTTGTTGTCTGGGATTTGATTCCTTCATGCCCATGTACTCACCCTGAGCAAGACACCTAACTATACAGTGCTCTGGACCAGTGTGGAAATTGGTCTCCTTAACTGTATACCTAGTAACTAACTACCTAAGAACCTATGCCTGAATTGAGCTGTCTTTCTCAAAGTAGCTCTGACATGTGCTCTGAGGTGGAAATGAACTGCTGAAAGGCTATTTAGAATGTATAGTACTTTATGGCCAGGTATTTATGTAAAACTGTGACCACAATCAGAGATGACATAGCTATAATGGAGCTGTGCCACATACTCCAGTTAGAGTGATTCTCTTTTTCTGCAAAGTCACCAGCTGCCACTGTCTAAAGGCCTGGATAGTTTAAAAAATGCCACAAACTTCTGATTTCATAACACAAACTAAAAAATAATCCAAAATTCTGCTACAGGTCTGGAAAGCAATGACATTCAGCAGAAAAGCTAGTCAGTCCTTTGATAAATGCTTGAAATTAAAACAAGTTATTTAAATAATAAGGTACTTTGGTCTTGTACCTGTCTTTGTTTTATATTTAAAGTGTTTTTAAAAAAATGTTTTAAAGAAAAGGTTGGCTGGACCTGTAAGACACTTGAGGAAGTGATGTAACGATTGCATCATTGTACTTGAGTCTTTTTAAACAGAGCTGTTACTGTAGGTGAAGAGTCTGAAGAAGTTCACATATGGTTTAAGTGAACAAAAGTGCTTATTTTTATTAAAATAAAGTTTGGCGAAGGACTGAATAGCTTTTCTGCTGAATGTCATTGCTTTCCAGACCTGTAGCAGGATTTTGGATTATTTGTAGTTTAAAAAATGCACATATAGCTCCATCCTCAGTTTTTTCTAATCAGTTATTTAAAATAATATTTTGACAAAATATACTGTGAACTTATGTTTAGTTTAAATTCTGCATCATGTTCAACTCTCAGCATTTCCTTTGAACAGTCTAATTTTTTTATACCTGTCTTAAAGTCTCTGATGCATTTTCAGATGCCACGTTATCAGCCCTTTTCATTGCCAGAATACTATTAAACAACTGATTTTCATTTTTTTAAACAACATGCAATTTTTTTAAAACATGTTTGTATTTGCATTTATTTCTTAGAAATATGTCTTTCATAACACAGATTAATCTGGATTGATTAAATTCAGAACAGTGCTTCCTATCATGCTTATACACACATCTATTATAATCTTGAATTAAAAATGATGCAGGCACATTTGTATCCATCCTAACTACTCACAATGATCTTTTTTTCCTTTTCATTTTTATACTTTACATCCTCCATTTCTCATTTTTTGCCTTACTATTTGGCTCACATTTTATTTTACACACTTTTAACAATTAGTAATTTTAACTCTAGGCTATCTCATCTCCTATGCCTGACAACATCAAGCTGAATACATTTTATTTATTTATCAATGTATTCATTCATGTGATCACAGACATAGGAAGTATTCACAATCCATAAAGTATCTATAAATTGTAGGCATGTGTGTGTGTGTGTGTGTGTGTGTGTGTGTGTGGTGTGAGTGACAGTGTGATTGAGTATGTGTGTGCGTGTGTGTATGTGTGTGTGTGTGTGTGTGTGTGTGTGTGTGTGTGTGTGTGTGTGTGTGTGTGTGTGCGTGTGTGTGTGCATGTGTGCATGTGCATGTGCAGGTGTGTGTGTGTGTGTGTGTGTGTGTGTGTGTGTGTGTGTGTGTGTGTGTGTGTGTGTGTGTGTGTGTCTGTGTGTGTTTTCACTTGCGCTGTACACAATCACAACTTTTGATATGGTGAGCACTGCTTTTCCAACAGCCTGCTGCTTCTGCTATGAGCACCAGTGAAAACATTTATTGAAGCTCTAGCTAAATAAACACAACCCATAGAAATTTCAATTTGATAAATAAGCATTATTTACATAGAGTAAGCCCATGGCAACATCATAAGGAGGCCTCTGTCTGGCATATCTTCTTAATTATATATACCAGCTCCACAGCCACACAGTCACAGAGAAAAGAGAAATCCAAGAAAAATGATTCACTGCTAGTACTATTTTAGAAAAAAGTGTTGACAATGACTTCCTGAAAACAAAAGCAATTGGTGAATTGTAACTCATGTAGTTTTGACTGATGAGATACAGCTCTATCTATTTCAGAATCAACCTCATGTAAGGAAGCTTGGCCTGCTTCTTGTTTCATCATTTCATAACTCAAAAAATAATTTTGCATGTTATGACAGAATCATACAACTCATCAAATTCATAGTCTTTGGCTCTATTTTAGCAACACAAGCATCTGTATTTCTGTACAAGTTGATGTTGTTATAAAGAACACTCTACTGTATATACAATTCTTTCTGGGAAGACAATAATGCCTGACATTTTTCCAAGAGTTGTGTTATTTTTTCAAAAAAAGAAAAGAGTTAAATACCTAATATGTTGATAGGTAACTACTAAATTTGCAGTCTAAGGACTGGTTTAAAAGTTTAGTTCACTGTCCCAGTTGCTCCAAAGCACTGCCTTTTTAAGTGACTTGCACAAGGTCATATAGTAGGCAAATGAAAGCTGAGGGGATCAAACCGTATACCCCAGAAAGTAGGTTGCTAACAGCTCACAGCCTTAATCCTCTGCACTAGCTGCCATATAGCTTCCCTACCAACATGTAAAAAATGCAACATGTTGAACCTTTTCATATTTTTCCACTAATCCACTTGCAGTGAGAAATAGCTCAAACTTCATTATCTGCAGCTTCCAGTTTTCTGCCAAGTTTCCTTCTACAGAAGGAATCCTAAGAGCCTACAGATGAGTGATACTTCTACAGTGATTTATACTTCTGTAGTTACAGGTACAAAACTCTTTACAGCAAATATATTTTTTCACTTCTGCAGACATTTTTCTTCAGTTCTGGCAGACATTTCTCAACTTTGTGACATTATGTTATAGTAGTAGGCTTAATAAATAATGTAGAGGCACAGTAGATGTGGTCTAACCTCCCTAGGTTTGTATTGCAACTGAATTCTCTGGTAGAACTATTTACAATAAGACATGCAAATCACTTTAGCTAGTTCATTATTCTTAAAGCTATACAATCACAAACAGTTTTCTTTAATTTTTCATATGAAATTCAAGGCATGCATATTTAAACATTAATTTCTTGTACAACAAGGAACCCATGCTTAGTTTGAGTAATGCCATTATGATTTTGACAGCAGATTCAAATGTTAAAGATATTTGCAGTGTGCATATGTAAGAAAACAAATCTAAAAATGTGCCTACTAAGTACATTTCTGTGAGGTGTTCTTTGTGGTTGATCTTCTCAGAAAAACATTTTTGCATCAGTACAATAAATTGTCTGTTACTAATGTCGTGTTCAGTTCATCCCAATTTTGTGTCATCTAAAGGTCTCCCTTTGGGAGGTGACTTTGATTTTCATTTATTTGCTTATTTTATTTTGTTTTATTTTATTTTATTGGTTAAGGAAGATGGGTTGCTCATTAGAACACTTTCTGCCATGACTTAGGCCACTGGACATAAAATTATGTAAGAATTATAATGTGCAGATATTACATTTGGCCTTAAGACTGAGCAGTGAATGCGTAAACAGTGCATATTAGTTAATTTAAATAAGTCTGCGGTGGTGCAGCGGTAGCGTTGTTGCCTCACAGCAAGAGGTTCTCCCATTCGATTCTTGGCTGGAGTGTGGGGAGTGCCTTTCGTGTGGAGTCTGCATGGCCTCCCTGCAGCTGGGTGGGCGTTTGAAAGACATGCGTAAATGGGCATGCCTTCGTTGAAGGTTGAACATCGAGCTGGCACCTCGGTGTTCGTGAAAATCTACTGCCAATCATTAGCAGACTGGAGTTCCGCTGTGGCGACCCCTAACCGGGAAAAGCCAAAAGACAACAACACAGCTTAGTATTGGCAAAATGATAAATAGGCACATTTGTCAAAAACAATTACTGGATGATTTAATGACAAATGAACAAGAAAAAATAATATATTGGTAAAATATCATGCATACAGAGTAGCACAACATCCTTTATATAACAGAAGGTAAAACTTTCAATATCACATATTATGCTGATATTACTTACTATCAATTTTAGTTGTTCAAGTGACAAAATAATGATAAAATAATATCGACTAGCAAACAAAATGCTGTCAGCACACCATTAACAGACACACATTCTGACAGGCATGCTACAAATGTACTAACTGTGGGATGGCATATGTAATGTTTCAACAGCCTGCATGTGGTAGAGCTACTGTTATGGGGAGCACCTTGTGCAACTGCTATTTCTTCCTCTGGAGAGTATTCTTGCATTAGTACAATCAATCAAAAGAAATCAAAGCAGTACTATTTTGATTATTTCAGGTGATAAACAGACTAAAACAGGATCTTCTGCAGAAGTGCCTTGCCAAAACTTGCCTCGTACTGTAACTGCATGTCTGGCTTACAGTGCTTGAGAAATATTTGCACAGAAGTCCAGGCCACACTCTTAAACATATCTTGGACCAAGATATTTCTGAAATGGCCAGTTGTGTAGTGAAATGTGCCACAGTGGTATCACTGTCTTGCCTTTTCCATAACAAAAAGGAAAACACAAGTGGAAAGTGTTAGCACAATGCCTGTTTAGTCTAGGGAAAACCTTTCTCATCTTCCATGAAGGAAGCAAAGAAGTGATCAGATTTCCTGATGTCTGTGTTTTTTTTTCACAATATACTGAGTCACTTGTAAATATTTATGGAGTGACATAATTAATTTCACCTGTTTCTGTTGAAGGATCAACACTGGCAATTTTGTAGAATTACATATGAACATACAACACTGCTGGCTGAAGAAGACAGTGTTTACAGAATCTGTCAGATTGCTGCAGGTAGCCTCTGTGGACACCCCTCCCATGCCCTTCCTTCCTTTTCTTCATCATCTGCTCCATGTTCTTTTAAGCCCCTTACCACTTCTCTCTAAACAGGTATTTCCTAAGATCAATATTTCACTCTTTATTTGCCATTAGCATACTTTCATTCCCTCTTATCTCTTTGCATGACTTTCGACCATTCTCTGTTGTCTTCTTTATGGATGAGCTCATAAAATGTCTCCTTTTCCCCTCTCTTTTCTAATGTCAGCATTCCTAATTTCCAGAGATGGTCTTCACAGCAAACCCTTCTACAGTTTTCAACACTGTTTCTTTTCTGCCATTACTGTGGCCCTTATCCTGTGTGGCTATCAGACCTGCATACAACATTACAAAATTGGTGTGGTAATACACATGGGAATGCGTGCATGGCAGCTGCTCTGTGATTTACTGAGTTAGTCACAGGAAAGAATAATGGATTTGAACCCATACAGAATTGGCTTGTTCATAATTTCATGGTTATAAGGCATGTTGCTATCTTCTCTGCTCATGTGTGGCTTAAACTTGCTGCATACTGGGATCTCACCTTGTTCATTTTACTTTATCCCCCCACAACCATGTAGAAAAACATTAGCTTCTACTTCTAGGTAGATAGGGGATAGCAGTATACAGTAATATGTAAGTAATCTAGAGGGTCTAGTCCAAGCAATCTTGAGCAATATGAAAGAAATCAAGTTCAGCTTCAGCTATGCATGAAAGAAGTTAAACACATTTGGGTCTGCTATTGCTCCCAAAACACTGCAAATTACACATCAATGTGCACTCACAAACAGCAGTTCAATGCAACTGGAAGTTTTGCATTCATGGGCAAAACAAATTAAATAAAGGTGGATGATATGACAAACTTAGTGTATATCACAAACTCAAAAGCTGAGAATATCGAATCTCCAAACCTCGAACTGGAAACCCTTGAAACCAGAAAACATCGAAGCGTAAAGTGGAGATCACCATAGAGTGTGGGAAGGGAAGATTTCCCTTTGCTGCACTGTAGTGTGATCTCAGAGTTGGTATATTTAAGTAGCAGGGGGTGTGGGGGTGCAGGGAGGTTGCCCCCTGCATAGTGCGTTTTTTGTGTTGTTTTGGGTGTGTACTGTTTTTTTTCCCCACATCCAGTGTTTGCCGGTTTCGAGGTTTCCAGTTCGAGGTTTGGAACTTCGATATTTTTTGCTTTCGATCATGTGATATAAACCCAAAAAACTTGAATAAAAGAAATAACCCATGGGTTATAGGACAGCTCAAATGCATGGCATGAAATGAACTAGTCATCTTCCTACAGAAGGAACTGCCATAGCTGAAAGTAGCCCACATTGGTGAAATGTGCCCACTAGATTATTCTGAGATTCAGTACTTCTAATCTGCAAAAGATATTTTATTTCAAAGTTGCTGGATTTCACCATTTCAGAAATGTCCTTAAATGAGGAAGGGAGCTGAGGCCTACAAAATACTACAGCAATGTGATTCTTCAAATGGAAGTTTCTGGTCCTTCCACTCCAGAGGTTCAAAGACTTAGGCATTCAGGCCTAACATTGGGTCCCAGACTGTTTGTGCTTTTCTAAGGATGATCAGCAGTTTGTCTTCATGTTCCCAGAGAAAACAAATACATTTACTGATCATTAAATGATTTGCAATGTTCTTTAAATATGGAACTTTTGCAAAAAAAAAAAAAAAAAAAAAAGAAAAATCACCATCTCTATCACGTCTATATCATATCATCGACAGCTTAGGTTGTCGAATCCTAAAATATCGACACCTAAGCGTCAAAAGCTGACAAAAGCAAATGGCCACATAATCAAATTCTTTCCTAAGGAAAGAATATGTGTGGTCGTCCGTAAACAAAATAAACAAACACACTCAAACATAGTGGGGGTTTTGCCCTCCACACCCCCCAACTAAATATACCAACTCCGAGATTGGTCTACATTGGGGAAAGGGCAAATCTCCAATAATGGCCACGCAAATTCTTTCCCGAGGAAAGAATTTGATTATGTGGCCGTTCGCTATTCTCAGCTTTCGATGCTTAGGTGTCGATATTTAGGCATTCGACAACCTAAACTGTCGATAATTCAATATAGACCTTCTCTATCAACAGGCTAGAGCAATGAAAAAAGAGACTGGACTGCACCAAATATCTGGTCCCCTATACTGTAAGGGAAACAGTTGAAACAAATGTGATTTCTCCAGTTTGCCACCTTGCTTTCAGCTAAGAAACTGAGATTAGGTCATACATATTCTGAACTGGAATACCCAACTCAGACTTACTCTCATCCCTTTTAGAACTTAACTAGGAGTGTGACATGATGAATGATTCAGGCTTTATAATGCCTGACCCATCTGTCAGTGACTTTGATCAGACTGAACAGTTTATTTACAGATGAATACTTCACTGAGTCTTGATCAAGGCTAAATGTCAGAAATGTTTATCTTGTGCTTCAAATACTACATACAGTAAACTCTCAGTTAACCGCAACTCAAGCAACCAGCACTCTCAAGCAACTGGCAAAAAAATATTGAAGAAATACAGTACAATTTTCTTGTGTTGCACTTTCTGTTTTCCCCCCGCAGAAACATTCCTTACATTTTTAGAGTTTTAAAAAGGAAGATAGCAATAAATTCCCTCTCTCCCCCAACCAGAGAACAAGTCAAACCAAACAGATAGTATAGGGTATTTTTAATAGAAACTCTCAAGCAACCAGAAACTACAGTTATCCAGCATCTACCAATCCCCATGGGTGCCAGTTAACTGAGAGTTTACTGTACTTTACTTTCTGCCCCTCTGTTTCCTGACTATATTAATAGGTGGAACCATATAACTTTTTGATTTACTGTGCATGAACTGTGTCAGTGCACGAGTGTGCAAGATTGATTGGTGATTCCTCTTCTCCTCTTGCATATTTTCCTATCCCCTCTGTGCACTCAAAATCATTTTTATACTCTTACATTTATTTGAAAAACCCACAAAGGGGGTTAGGAGTCGATGTGATAGTTAAGGTGTTTACCTCACAAACACAAAATACAAGGTTTGATTCTCACCTTGAAGAATTTGGCTAGACTTAAAATGATCCATAAGGGCCTGCCCGCCTGATTTTGAAACTTTGTCTCCCATTATTTTTGGCTTCGTCCTTGATTCCTGAGTTAGGATATAGAGAAGTTTGCCTTCCTCCTTCAACCCAAAATAAATAAATAAATAAATAATAAAACTTGAAGAAAGATCTCTTTTTGATAGCTATGTTTTTGACTGTTATGTATAAGAAATGGTAGTTTTTGATAGTTATGTACCAGAAATAAGCCAAATGACTACAAATAATGCTTGTGAATGGAAAAGCTCTGACATGGTGTGAAGGAATGAAAAAATAAAGATGGCACAAGGTAATGTCAGTTGTATATGACAAACAAGACAGGCAATACCAAGTTGTTGCAACTACTGACTGTTAATATATCCAGCAAGGGGACCTTCAACTGCTAGAAAAGTCAGGTTGGGCAAATAATGGAGGTTTAAGAGTGGAAGCACATATCATAGTGCAGCAGGAGTCCAAGAAAGTATGGGGTGGTGTGCTATTTACCGAGAGGCACAAACTATGGCAGTATGTGTTACCAATAAAACACCAGAGAATAGAAAATTCTAGATCTGATTCAGACATTGCTTCAAAGTAAACAAAGATTAGCTTTTCAGCATTAAATTCAAGTCCTAGGTTTGTAGAACATTATGTTGTATGCTGCAGAGGCTCCAAATGGACAGTGCTCTTCAAAAGTGTATAATGAATGTAAATGAAGCCGGGGGAGAGGGCTAGTGCATGTATGTATGTATGCTGGAAGAGAGATCTCATGTATCTTAATGGAAGAGAAACAAGACATGGCTATTTACCAGGAATGCATTTACTGTATGATCTAGCAGAGTGGCATGAAATGCTATAAGTAATGCATCTCTGGCCAATCTGTGAGTTTATAACACTTTGGTTAAATAAGATTTTCTAATGTATGGACTTCTGGCTTTTTCAATGACTTGTAGAAAATCCTTTGCTATAATGCCCTTGCCTGCCATCAAAGACCACTCATTTAAGCTGTTACACTGAATGAAGAAAAGTCTAGATACAGCACACTTCATCCCCCTAGAGGCTAAATTTTGGGAGTAGTGAATTTGTATATCATTTATTTCATGGATAGTTATTAGTCATGTGGTCCTGGAAACCACTGAGGAGCCTAGATAAATTTTTTAATTGCCCCATTGCAATTTCTGACTAAGTGACTTGTTCAGAGTCCCGCAGTAGGCAAATGAAAGTTGATGATATCAAACACTGAACTAGGGGAAGCAGATTATTAACAGGCCAGAGCCTTAATCCTTTGCATTAACTGCCAGATAAAAAAACCTGCACATCCCATAGAGACAGTGACTGGAACTTAGGCCCATACCCCAGATGTCGGAGAAGTGGATTCAAGACAGCTGAATCCCAATTTATGAGAAATGTGTTCATAAACCATCTTCTATGATGGAAAGTGAAATACCGGTTTAAGAAACGTTCATCTACATCATAGGATTAATAACATCACGATGTATTCTGTACAGTAAATGACACAGCACTAAGAGACGTTATGCAGTAAGTACAGTAGTAAAGTATAACACACGGCAATGAAGTATTTTTTACATACTGCATACCAAAAAGTTCCACATTATTTACTGAAGGAGATTGCAGCAATATGTTGTAAAAATGCACAGACAAAGATGTTGCAATAATAAAATGGTGCTGTTTCCAAGTAAGGTATGCAAACAAAAAGTAATTTCTGATATCCTTTTATATCATTTCCAATATACGTTTTGATTATTACTGTCTGAGATGTCAGTTATACTGCTGATGGTTAGTTAATGCTAACAAAAAAAGTTTCATCTTGTGTTGTTTATGTGGATGGTGATCTCTAATGCCAAAGTGTTTATGTTGATGTTTTGCAGTTGTTACTTCCTTGGTGCTGTAGACTTATTCACTCTTTGTTGCATATTTATCATCTTTGGTATATTTTATGTTCCTGACTTGTGTACGTATTGAAGCTGTTTTTGATGTGCTGACTTCTAGGTCAAGGCATCACTATTTCTTCTGTGAGCTTTAATATATTTACATTTAGCAGACTTGATCTGAATTTTTTGCTTTAGAAGTAAGTTTTATCTTTAATGTGTGTGTGTGTGTGTGTGTGTGTGTGTGTGTGTGTGTGTGTGTGTGTGTGTGTGTGTGTGTGTGTGTGTGTGTGTGTGTGTGTAGCTGGGGCTATGATTCTAAAAGCTCATGAGATTCTTCTTAGGTCAGCTATGGATGTGTTGAAGCATTATTTGTTTGTAGCACTAGATGAGATGAATATGTATTTAGCTAGTTTTGTGTTCACTTTAGTGTTAATGCATTTTCTGCAAGTCTTTATCACGGTTGTCAGGCTTTACAACCGTTGCCTGATACAAATGCACAGAACAGGTCAGGTTGTTAACTGATACATCCATATTGTTAGCAATATTGTGATGTTGCATGGTGGTGGTGGTGGGGGGGGGGGGCTGGTTGTCTAGTGGTTAGGATTTGGCTTTCTCACCACCACAGCCTGGGTTAGATTCCTGGTCAGGAAATTTCAATGGCAGTTAGTGCAGAAGGGTAAGGCTATAAGCTGCAATTTCTATAATATAGGGTTTGATTCCCTCAGCCCCTATTTGCCTACTGTGTGACACTGAGCAAGTCATAGGATCATAGGTTGTTACTAGGTTAATGGCCCTGTGGCCCTTCCAAGCCTAGCCAAGAGTTTATCCCCAAAAAGAAACTTCAGTCAGCACTTTTCGCCCCTGTCAATGAGGGACACAGGTGGAGCCCCTGGGACAAATTTGTGGT
This sequence comes from Protopterus annectens, assembly GCF_019279795.1. Classification (NCBI taxonomy): domain Eukaryota; kingdom Metazoa; phylum Chordata; order Ceratodontiformes; family Protopteridae; genus Protopterus; species Protopterus annectens. The sequence goes on from NC_056744.1 coordinate 992,826,894, forward strand.
TTTCCCATCCACTCATCAAGGCTGCGCTTGAAGAGCGTCCATGAGGTGCTCTGTTTGACGTGTATTCCAGAGACGGGGCAGCCTCTGGGAGACAAACTTGTTTCTCCAGCAGGTTTTGATGATGTTACATAGTAGATTCAGGCCTTTTGAGTGGGTAGTGCATGAGGATTTAGACTTACGGATATGGAGCATCTCTAGTAGGGCAGGGTCCGATATTGCCTTGTAGGTGAGACACAGATCACCCCTGAGCAATCTGTATGATACAGAATAGAGTGATTTGAGCCTGTCTGCATAGGACAGGTGTTGGAGGCCATGGATTCTCTTTGTGAGGTATTTCAATGGTCTTTCCAGTTGGTGCAGATATTTGGAGAGCTACATCCCAAATGGGGCGTTATACTCAATTATTGGTCTAATGAGGTAGGAGTATAGAGAGGTAATAACCTCCTTTTCTCTGGATGCAATCCCTTTACTTATGAGATGAACTAAGTAAAAGGATTTTCTGACAATTGCCGCTACATGATGGTCAAATATGTGGTTGTTATCAACCCGAGTGCCCAGCTCTCTCACCACAAGTTGTGTGCTTAAGGGGTTGCTGTTGATGTGGCAAACAATAGGGGTCGTGTTTTTGCCAAATGGTATGATGATACTTTTTTTGCATTTAGCTTGAGGCCATGACTTTGGCACCAGTCATTAGTTGCTATGAAACCCTCTTGCAGTATGTTAACATCATTTGTGGAGTCAATGATGGCACCCAACTTACAGTCATTCGTAAACTTGATCAGCCACAGGCCTTTTGTCTTTACCTGGACCTCTGAGAAAAAGATGCCAAACTGTAAGGGGACCAGGACAGATCCCTGAGTAACTCCACTAGTGACAGGTCTGCTATTGGAGGTGGAGGTGCCTATTTTGACTTTGAGGGTTCTGTCGGTGAGCCAGTTGGCCACCCACCTGATGAGATAGGGATTTACACCAAGTTGTGTTAGCTTTTTTGATGATGCCCAAGTGGGGAATTGTGTTAAAGGCCTTGGCCAAGTCAAGGAAAGCTGTATGTACTGACTTTCCCTCATCCAGGGCCTTGGTGACAGTCTCAAAGAAGTCAACCAGGTTGAACAGACAAGATCTACCCTTGATGAATCTGAACTGGGTGGGGTCAAGTGATTGGAGATTGCCTATGTCCTTGTTTATGAGATCCATAATAATACTCTGCATGGCTTTACAGATCAGACTTGTCAAGATAATGGGGAGATAGTTTCCAGGGTCAGTAGTGGCACCACCTTTGTGCAAGGGGATGACAATGGCAGTTCTCCACTCTGCTGGAATGATGCCAGTACTTAGGCTGTATTTGAACAGGGTGCTCAATGATGAAGCCAGTTCTTGCTGGAGATGGTGCAGAATACATCCTGGGATACTATCAGGTCCCATGGAAGCTGTGTTTTTTCCCTTGGTTAGGGCTTGTAACACTTGATCTATAGAGATGTGAGGTACAGGACAAGTATCGGGGATGTCAAAAGGGCCTTTGGGATGGATGGGGAGTGAAGTTTGCACTGAACCTATCTGCTAGCAGGTTGGCTAAGTCAACAGGATCAGTGTAAGTGATACTGTTAAGTACTAATTCGGAATAAACCCGGTCTTTGCCATGGAGGTTCCTGATGTAACTAAAGAAGACTTTATGGTTTCCCTTTGTTAGGGAGGCTAGTTTCAATTCATAATTGGTCTTGGAGGTTTTCACTAGTGACCTAATTTGCTTGTTGAGGCTAAGGAGGGAGTTTTTCCAATTTGGAATTTGTTCCTTTTTACCCTTGGACAACAGTTTCTTCCTTTTGTTGTACAGCCTGTTGATAGGGGATGTCCACCAAACAGGTTTGTGTTTTATTGAGGAGCAGGTTTAGTTCTATTGGGTATGGCTGAGTTCATGCAGTTGTACAGGTGCTTGTATACTGCACTGGCATACTGTTCAGCATAGTTGTCTGCACCTCTGAGGGGGGCAGTGGTGTGAAGCCACAGACACCCTCCCTTAGGAGGTTGTAGTCAGCTTTTGAGAAGTTTATTAGCTTGATTATGGCTGGGAGGTTGGGGGGGGGACTTCAAATGAAACAGTCTGATGATTTGATCTCACCAGAGAAGAACATACCATGGAAGTGGTGCACCCATGTTGGTAAGAACCAAGTCCAGAATATTATCTCTCCTTGTGGAGGATGAGAAGAGCTGGCCGAGTGCATTAGAATTGATGAAGTCGAGGAATCTTTGAGAGAATGCATTAGTGCAAGAATAGTTTACCCAGTCTATGGTGAGGTAGTTGAAGTCACCAAGGATCAGGGTGTTAGGGGGTAACTTGATGGAGTCAGGTAGATCCAGGTAAGAGGAGTACATGTCCTGAGTCATGGAGGGTCGTCTATAGCTAGCTATAACTTAGATGGGTGTCTTGCCAACTGTCAGTTGTACCTGGAGTAGTTCCAGTGCTTCATGCTGGCAAACCAGTCTGGAGATGTGCCTTTCCTTAATAAAGAGAGAGACAGCACCGCCCTTAGTCTTCCTGACCTCATTTTGGGGTCAGAATGTGTGAAATGAGGTATAGCCTGGTAAGGCAGGGGTGCTCTCCGCAGCCCTGAACCAAGTCACATAACCAGAAAGTATTTTAGGGCAATTGGTTATTAGGGCTAGACATCTCAATGATCCCCTGGAATGCGTGCCTAGTAACTACCTATGCTACCTATGCAGCAAATCCAAGAAGTGGTAGATTTATAACATTCTACACTCCAATGACTACTGAATAATCTGCTGTTAAATGCATAGCTGTGTGCCTACTAAAGTATATACTGATATACAGACACCCTTATGTTTAAATGGAAGAAATGCTAGACATTGCAACCATCATTTGTTCTGTTTAATACAATCAGCTATATCTATTGTCCTTCTGTAGGTATATGTTAGCATAAAGACATGTTGTTTAACACAGAGTGAAATTACCTCATCCTCTACCCTCCTCAAAGGCCAGCCACTCTCTGAGTATACATGAATAAGTGAAGGATGTCATTTGGAAGTGCTCAGATGTAGTTATTGGGTCAGCAACTGAATGCAGAGGTGAGAGGAAGATTTGCTTGTCCAGTCACCATTCTGGACTACAGGACACAGTTTGTCGGATTTGGGTGTTTGGTTAGAATGCATCAGGTGGATACATTTTGGCAACTAGCTGCAGATACCACCTACCATAATTTTTTTTATTTTTCATATACTTGTTTCTATATTAGATGCAGCAAGATCATAAAATATGTTACTTAACAATGGAAAGTGTAGGGGTACTGTTTTTTCTTACAAAGAAAATCACTCCTTTTGTCTGTGTTTCCAAAAAGGACTTTATTACTTTTTTGTATAATGTAATCTATGTTTACATATCTGTAAGCAACAAGTGAGAGGTCTTTATTGTCACTAGACACTTAGAAGATTAACCCTAAAGTCTTTCTGTGCTTTCTAACTGCTTTCTTAACATGACTATATATTTTGTTCAATGATTAAAGCATTACATGTTAAATACAGAATGTAAGCACAGTACTTTTTTCAAGTTTAATTTCATTTTCCTTGAGAAATATGTCAGGGTTTTAAATTTTTACAATGTTGCAACTGAAAAAATATACTCAAATATAATTGTGGTCTTTGTCCAGGATATTTTGTTTAACTATTAGTCTTATGCAATGTTCATGCTAAAACCAGCCTTGATTGGATACTGTATCAGTAGTTTGTCAGTGATAAGATGTAAAAATAAAGAATAACAAGGGTATGAATGCAACTTAAATGTATGGCATACATCTTTATCATGGACGGCTGTGGTGGTGCAGTGGTTAGCGTTGCCACTTATCAGCAAGATGTTCTCTGGTTCGGTCCTTGGATGGGGTGCATTCTGTGCAGAGTCTTCATGTCCTCCCTGTGGTTGCGTGGGTGCTCTGTTTTCCTCCCACATCCCAAAGACATGCTGTAGGTGAATTGGACACTCTAAATTGGCCCTAGACATGAGTGTGTGCATGTGTGTGCCTTCTGTGGAAGGTTGGATCCCGCCCTAGCAACTCGACACTGTAAAACTCCACTGCCAATCATGAGCAGACAGGTGATTCACTGTGGCGACCTCTAACTGGGAAAAGCCGAAAGAAGAAGAAGAAGGCATGTCTTTATCATAAGCCCGCAGTAGCTGGATAGTACTGTCTCCCGTAGGAAGGCCAAATTATAAGACTGGCAGTTAGCATAAAAGATTAAGGCTGTGAGCTGTTAATGAGCTATTTTCTGTGGTATAGGGCTTGATTTTCTCAACTATTTGTCTATTGTGTGACCTTGAGAAAGTTACTTAACCAGACAATTGTTTAGAGCAATTGGGAATCTGGACTATGTTTCTTAATGGCTTCCTGGATTTTAAGCGTGTTAACACCCTTTGATACTATGTACCCATGGTATATAACAGTGAATATACTCATTACAAGCAGGCTCTGTGACAGAGACACATAGACCTGAATGTGAGCAGGCAACCCAGACTGACTAGTAAGGCAGGATCTTTAAGAGCTGGTCTGTGAGGGTAGGAATAAACAACTGAAGCTAGTTCATCCATTTAAAGTGATGGAGGCAGTCTGACCTGCTATGTGACCAACACCAAGTGTAGGCAGGTGTTACAGCATGCACATCCAACCCATGCATGTGTGATGCAATAGGAATTCTATCCATGAATGCTTCTGTATAGGGCAACTGAATTAGAGTTCAAATAACAATCCTGAAAGTTGCCCCAGTTATGGCTTTCACAATCTGCTCTCACAGCTTGGGGACTTATTGTCTGGTTAGGTCTTACAGTCAGCTGGTAAAGGTAAAAAAAAAGACTAGAAAAAAGGAGGTAGCTTCAAACATCCTTACAAGACAGAAAATAAAAAAAAAAAATGTGTTATATATTCTTACTTTTAATTAGCCTTCAGCATTAATTATGACACAGAATACAAAAAAGGCAATGCAGTCTCCTAGCAAAATGAAACACTAACAAGCAGGAAGCAGCTGTAAAGCAAAAAAGTATGCTGACTAAACTTAAAATGAGGACTTAGACAGTTTCATCGTCCGTATGGAAATTCTCAAGGTAATCATCTGCCAAGCGCTGCATCTGAGTAAACGCAGACAGGATCAAGATGTCTGTTTTATCATCCAGCTCAATCTCTGATGAATAATTTTTAACAGGAAGAATAAAGGAAACAGGAATGCCAAGGCGGGCTGCAGTTTTATGGACCTGTAAAAAGAAAAATGTTTTTAAAACAACCCAACAGCATAAATGATCTATTACATCAAGAAACTGTACATCTACACTACTGACATGTTAGATCTAGAAAGTATATTTTGGTGAGGTGAGAGAAATATATAGTTTTTGAGTGAGACACTTACATTGAGATCTTCAAGACAGAAATATGACTTCCTTTAGCTGTTATGTTAGTAATGGAGATTCTGAAGAAAGAATTACCTCCTCTGGCATCACTGTCAATCTCTTGGGTTTAGAAAGGCAGATCAGGATGACAGATTAAATGCTAAACTGTCATAAATTATGATCATATGACAAGAATTCACAGAACCCATGCAAAACATTCAAATACAAGAGGTTATTATAGGACAACCTCTTCCACCTACCCATTTTGTAGTAGTGCTTAGGTAAATTGTGGTTTTGTGCAAAACATTATACCACTGTGCTGGTCAGTTTAAAACCCTATTTAAATATCCAGTCAGACTCTTACCTTTAATTGTGCAGAAAAAATGTACAAAATGTAAAACATCTAAAGTCATGTCACTATCTTTTCCTGTACTTAGGACCTTTTCCAAACAAAAGGCTACTACTTCATACTGTTAAGCTGGATGAATGTAGGTTAAACTATGTCATAAAACTTTCCTTCACAATTCATCCAAATCAGTTGTCAAAGTTCTGTGGTGAGGAATGTTTTCCTGATAAAAGATTAATTTACTTTACTGTTATGAAGGTCAACGTAGGGTGAACAAAACCGAGTACATTCAACACAACGGATACACTGTGGCTTGGCAGCAGGGCTGACTACACAGAACATGTCAGTGTGTGAGAATAGTGTGATAGATAGGGTGAAGGACTCCATGGCGATAACAGGGACAATCCTGTCACCTACTCTTTTGGTGAGCACCTCTCATAACTACAGTACAGTGCTTCAATGTGCATGCCTTCCCAATGTCTTCTTGGGTAAAATGCCAAGCTATATATCCAGATGATGAGTAAAAGTTCCTGAAAGCATCTTTTGAACAACTGCCACATCATAACCCCTTTCATTTTGGATACCCAGCCCAGTTTGTAATGTTTGAAAATGCATAGACTGCTAACCACGTAGCTTCTTTACAAATAACACAGGAAGTCTACGAAAAACTGCTCGGCACAACCAAAGCTCTTGTAGAATGGGAACTGATGGAATTTCTGAGATGCTTACCAAAGGAGTGGTAACTAAACCCTATGTAACTAGATAGTTAGAAGAAAATAATATTTTCCCTTTGGTTTATCCAGCTTGCTAGTTATAAAACAAGGAGTCGTTCTGGCATTATGCTATTTTTGGTTCTGATAAGAGGCTTTTTAGGCTTCATACTGTGAAGAATCCAGTCCTCTGCATTCAGTGGATGAAAGTAATGAAAAAAGATATGGATCTTTTGGTCTAAAGCAATGGCCAATGTGGCCCTATGTATATATGAAAGGTTAGTAGTAAGAGCCACACTATCATTATAGACAGTTTAAGGTTCATAGACTTGTACTAGGCTAACTACGCTTGAGGGCCACTTTAAGCCTAGCCAATTAACCAATGTGAGAATCAACCACATAATGGAGTCTTCTCATACAAAAACTGCTATGTGGAACTTTGACAATGTAGGCAGACATAACAAACAGCAGTACCAAAAATACCTTGTCAGACAAATGATTCCCCAAGATACAATTGTTTACTGATGACCTACTATACTAATAACTTCTAATGATATTGAAAATTCAGTAGATCACCTATTACATAATCTAGACTTCTATGCAAACATCTCTGATCTAAAATTCAATTGCAACAAAATTCAGATACTTCTAGTGAATAAAAATGCTACTATGAAACATAGGTCAAAAAGAGACACACTGTGAGGGTATGCATATTAAATATTTAGTTATCATTACTGAATCTAATTATAAAAAAATCACTCACATCTAATTGCCAACAACTTATAAACTCAGTTATTAGTCTAACTGAAAGTTGGAGCAGACTCTTTTTCACATTTGAAAACAGACTAATCAAAATGATACTGTTACCTAAAATCTTATTCATTGGCCAAGCTCTAATAATTCCCCCACCTGTCAAAATTAAAGAGAAAATTAATAACTTATTACTCATCTTCCTTTCGTATCCCAAAAATAGAAGAATTTCTCTTCTCTGACACACCACAAACTGGGATGAAGGAGGTATAGGGTTTCCAAATATTGACTTATATTTAAACTCTGCATTTATTAACATAGTGTTGCTTTGGAATAATACTTTTTATACATCATATTGGAAATCAATACATGAAACCTTACTTCTTAACAGTTATCAAAACAACACAAACTTAAACTAGTAAACCCAAAGAATGAGGCTGAAAAGTAAAATCCACACACGATTTAATGTAAGCGCTTTCGTACACACCAATAATATGCACTTCTTCAGACATTACATTCCCCAAAATTCAACTGTTTTATAGTTCACATACCAAATTGATTAATTCAATAATTAAATAATTAATTCAATAATTGATTAAATTGAATATTACATTAAATTAAATAAGCACCATTTCATAAAGGAACCAACCATAAAAACACATAATATTCCTAAAACTCGTGTAACAAGTTATATATGCAAACTTATTAAATCTTATATGTTATCTATCCAATGCTTTTACTTTTAAAATACATTTGATAGAGTAAGTCTCATTCAAACCAGGAAAAATATATGCATTTGTTTGAAGTTGCCATTTTAATTCCCTTTCTTCTAGCTTCAACTCCCAAACACCATCTCTTATGTTCTTAGCAACTTGTTCAAGTATGGTAAACTGGAAACTATGTGACTGAAATTCAGCTATGTGTCTAGCCAAGGCATTAGTACTAGAATTCTTACTTATACTATATAAATGCTCATATATTCGCTGCTTGAATTGACGTTCCATCTTGCCCAGATAGAAAGCTGGGCATTGACGGCAAGAGGCCAAGTAGACTACACCTTGGCTCTCACAAGTGAATTTCCCTTTAATAGTATATTTGATCCCCTTTATGTGAACATATGCTCCTGTCAATATATACTTACAATAGTGGCATTGTCCACATTTATACATACCCCAAAGATGATTATAAATAGTTCTTGATGCTTCTAATAGGGCTTTTAAATTAAGCCCTCTTCTATAAGTGACTAGGGGTCTTGTTCCTGTTACATTTGCTAAGGATGGATCATCTAAAATGAGTTCCCATTTGTTCACTAAAATGTTTTTAAGGTCCACAGCATTGATAGAATAATCTGTTAAAAAACTAACAACATAGTTTCTTGGTGAATTCCTATCCATAGATTCCTCAAGACCTCTAGTATCTGTTAAACCAAAAGAGGAAGAACCCTCTATAACATAACCCCTAGATAAAATAGGCTTGATGTGACCTGACCTTCTTTTTGCTGTGACTTCCAGAACTAAATTGTCAACAAGCCTAGCTGGATATGCTCTATTGGTGAACATATTTTTTAAAATATTACATTCCCTAAGGAATTTGTCTTAACTAGAGATAATTTTGGATGCCCTAACCAACTGCCCCTTAACTACTGCTATTTTTTGATAATAAGGATGGTTACTAGAAAAATGTAGGAATCAGTTGGAATATGTGGGCTTCCTATATATTTGTGATCCATATCTATTATGTTGTCGATCTTTATAAAGTTTAATATCCAAAAAATTAATTGTCTCCTATTAAATTGAAAGGTGAATACCGAAAAATTAGTAAAGCTGGTCATGACTTCTATTAACTGGGCTGCTACGTTTTCTTCGTCCTTCAAAATAAAGAACATATCATCTTGGTATCTTGTATACCAAACTACTTTTTCTTGAAAAAGTTGATTTGGAAATAAAAATGTTCTTTCCCAAAGTGCCATAACGGCATTAGCAAAGCTTCTCCCACATGGGGACCCCGTTGCAACCCCTGATTTTTGTAAAAAATATTCACCCTTGAACATAAAGAAATTGTTATTCAACACAATGTCCAACAACATGATTATAGAATCAATATCTTGTTCATCCACATGTTTAACAAGGAGAAACTCACACACCCATTCCAAGCCTATATCTTGGGGTATGACTGTATAAAGATCTTTTATATCTACAGTCAGAAAAGTATAAGAGGGATCATATGGTAAACTATTAAGGTTATCCAGGAAAGCTCAGGAATCTCAACATATTTGTTTTTCTGTCTGTAATGGTAATTTTAACCTTGAATTCACCCATTTAGCACAAGCATAAGTAATGGATTTATGTCCATCAATAATAGGATGAAACGGGGGATTGTTTAAATTCTTATGGATTTTCGGTGTTCCAAAGATAACTGGAATATATGGTGCTGGCGTGCTGAAATATTGGAATGTGTCAATTGAAAGCATGGCATCTATGAAAAGATCACTAAGATATGATCTGATAAGTGAATATGCCTGATTCAGTTCATTAAATGATATTGTTGTTTGTCTTTCGGCTTTTCCTGGTTAGGGGTCGCCAAAGCGGAACTCCGGTCCACTAATGATTGGCAGTAGATTTTAGCAAATGCCAAGGTGCCAGCTCAATGTTCAACCTTCAATGAAGGCATGCCCATTTATGCATGTCTTTCGAACGCCCAGCCAACCGCGGGGAGGACATGCAGACCCCACACAGAATGCACTCCCCGCACTCCAGCCGAGAATCGAACGGGAGAACTTCTTGCTGTGAGGCAACAACGCTATTGCTGCACCACCGTGGCACTAGATATTTTCTCATAATTGGTGCTTGTCAGCATAGCATGCATTCTTTTATCATATTCCATTTGATCCATAAAGATAATACCTCCTCCCTTATCTGGTTGCACGACTCGGATATTATGGACTTTTAAATCCATTAAAAATTCTCTCTCCGCTCATGTAATGTTTTGACTTTGACCCTGAGCAGCGAATATATGAGCATTTATATAGTATAAGTCAGAATTCTAGTACTAATGCCTTGGCTAGACACATAGCTGAATTTCCTCACATAGTTTCCAGTTTACCATACTTGAACAAGTTGCTAAGAACATAAGAGGTGGTGCTTGGGAGTTGAAGCTAGAAGAAAGAAAATTAAAATAGCAACTTAAAATTCTCTCTCCGCTCATGTAATGTTTTGACTTTGACCCTGAGCAGCGAATATATGAGCATTTATATAGTATAAGTCAGAATTTTAGTACTAATGCCTTGGCTAGACACATAGCTGAATTTCAGTCACATAGTTTCCAGTTTACCTTACTTGAACAAGTTGCTAAGAACATAAGAGGTGGCGCTTGGGAGTTGAAGCTAGAAGAAAGAGAATTAAAATAGCAACTTAAAATTCTCTCTCCGCTCATGTAATGTTTTGACTTTGACCCTGAGCAGCGAATATATCAGCATTTATATAGTATAAGTCAGAATTCTAGTACTAATGCCTTGGTTAGACACATAGCTGAATTTCAGTCACATAGTTTCCAGTTTACCATACTTGAACAAGTTGCTAAGAACATAAGAGGTGGCGCTTGGCAGTTGAAGCTAGAAGAAAGGGAATTAAAATGGCAACTTCAAACAAATGCACATATTTTTCCTGGTTTGAATGAGACTTGCTCTATGAAATATCTTTTAAAATTAAAAGCATTTTATAGATAACATATAAGGTTTAATAAGTTTGCATATATAACCTGTTACACGAGTTTTAGGAATATTATGGATTTTTATGGTTGGTTCCTTTATGAAATGGTGCTTATTTAATTTAATGTAATATTCGATTTAGTCAATTATTGAATTGATTATTTAATTATTGAATTAATCAATTTAGCATGTGAACTATAAAACAGTTGAATTTTGGGAAATGTAATGTCTGAAGAAATGCATATTATTGGTGTGTACGAAAGCACTTACATTAAATCGTGTGTGGATTTTACTTTTCAGCCTCATTCTTTGGGTTTGCTAGTTTAAGTTTGTGTTGTTTTGGTAACGAAGTTTGGAGTATTGATGGCGAATGGTAATGATCCACTTTCCCAGTCTATGTTCATGCAAGTATCTACTTCTAGCAGTCTAGGAGGTTCTACTACAGAGACGAATGCCGTTGTGGCCCTGACTGCTCTCATTCAACAGTTAACGAATCATGTGGAAGACCTATCGAACAGAATTTCGGAACAGGACAGGATTATCAGGCTTGGGGCACCCAATAATTGTAGTGGAATGCAAACATTTTCTGAGGCAGTTAAGAGTCTCATCTTTTATTGTCATGCCTGGTATGACTGAAGTAAGTGGTGACTTTTCTAACCAGCTAAAACGTTTGAATTCTAATAATTAAGATGTGCCTATAGTGGTTAACAAGTCAACTATTCCATCTTTAGCGGACTTCATTAAAATGCCATCTAATTTGGGATCTATTGAACCATGTAACAACAATAAAAGTGAGTCTAGTACAGTTATTAAGAATATTGTCTCTAATTTAAAGTTTTTTTATAGTAAACTCTTAAAATCTAAGAAATTTCAGACAGAAATCCTTTATTTTAGGGAATGCATTAAACTCAAGTTGGTCCCTAAAGGATTGAGACAATGGAAATACCCTTCGGGTCTCATCAAAAATTTTGATTTTCATTTGCATTTAATAGACATGTTTAATAGACAGGGACTTGAGTTCCTTGAATTATTAATAGTTAATTATGATAAACAAATGAGTGAACTGCAAGTCCATTTAGAAACATTGGACAAGGAAATTAAAACGGATCCTGAATTTATTAGGTACGAGTATGACTTTCAAAGAATTTTTTTGAGCATTGACTCACTAATTTTGAAGATCACCGATACAAAAACACGTAAATTATGTAGGGATAAACTGTAATATGAGCAAATTAAAGCATATCCAGATCCTCCTGAAACAGTGAATAAAGTTTTTCCTAACGCAGCAGTTACCATAGCAATGGTAAATCAGGTTGAGTCACATCCTGATGACATCACTGATACTGAGCCAGAGACAAACAACCAATTCCAAGTTGTCCGGCGCAGTGAATGCATCAAAGTTAACCAACAACGCCAGCGTGAGGGGGATCGTAATACAACAAATGCAAGTCAGGTTAATAGTCAATGAAACAGCAAAGGGCAGGTTTTTCACCAGATGTACAACAACAATACCAACCGGGGATTTTACAAGAACCAGCATACCAACCAACAGAAGAAGAAGAACACCCGTCGCAAGAGGTAGTTCAAGATACCATTGCCAATAGATTGACTATATAGGAAAGTGATCAAGGGGACTTTAAAGTTTATAACTATAGTTCAATACATGTTTTGCAGCCATTGGTTAATTTTTTGGCTAAAGGTTTGAATTTTGTTCCTAACTGTAGAGCTAACATTGCAAAGACAATGTGCAATCTCAAACTTTATGTTTGTAAACTTAATTTGAACATAATTTTTGGGAGTAATAACCCTATTATGAACAACAAAATAGTTTCCAGTGTTTTTAACCCCCCTTTACAGGGTACTTTGGCACTATTCGAGAAAATTAATGAAGTACTGTTTAGATCTGTGATTAATAATCAGAATATTTCTCAGGGTCAAAGTCAAAACATTACACGAGCGGAGAGAGAATTTTTAATGGATTTAAAAGATCATAATATCTGAGTCATGCAACCGGATAAGGGGGGAGGTATTATCTTTATGGATCAAATGGAATATGATAAAAGAATGTATGCTATGCTGACAAGCACCAATTATGAGAAAATATCATTGAATGAACTGAATCAGGCATATGCACATATCAGATCATATCTTAGTGATCTTTTCATAGATGCCATGATTTCAATCGACACATTCCAATATTTGAGCATGCCAGCACCATATATTCCAGTTATCTTTGGAACACCGAAAATCCATAAGAATTTAAACGATCCCCCGTTTCGTCCTATTATTGATGGACATAAATCCATTACTTATGCTTGTGTTAAACATGTGGATGGACAAGATATTGATCTTATAATCATGTTGTTGGACATTGTGTTGAATAACAATTTCTTTATGTTCAAGGGTGAATATTTTTTACAAAAATCAGAGGTTGCAATGGGGTCACCATGTGGGAAAAGCTTTACTAATGCTGTTATGGCATTTTCGGAAAGAACATTTTTATTTCCAAATCAACTTTTTCAAGAAAAAGTAGCTTGGTATACAAGATACCAAGATGATATGTTCTTTATTTTTAAGGACAAAGAAAACATAGCAACCCAGTTAATAGAAGTCATGACCAGCTTTTCTAATTTTTTGGTATTCACTTTTCAATTTAATAGGGAGACAATTAATTTTTTGGATATTAAACTTTATAAAGATCAACAACATAATATATATGGATCACAAATATATAGGAAGCCAACATATTCCAGCTGCTTCCTACGTTTTTCTTGTAACCATCCTTATTATCAAAAAAACAGTAGTTAAGGGGCAGCTGGTTAGGGCATCCAAAATGATCTCTAGTGAAGATGAATTCCTTAGGAAATGTGATATTTTAAAAAAATATGTTCATCAATAGAGCATATCCAGCTAGGCTTGTTGACAATTTAGTTCTAGAAGTCAAAGCAAAAAGAAGGTCAGGTCGCTTCAAGCCTATTTTATCTAGGGGTTATGTTATAGAGGGATCTTCCTCTTTTGGTTTACCAGATACTAGAGGTCTTGAGGAATCTATGGATAGGAATTCACCAAGAAACTGTGTTAGTTTTTTAACAGATTATTCTATCAATGCTGTGGACCTTAAAAACATTTTAGTGAACAATTGGGAACTCATTTTAGAGGATCCATCCTTAGTGAATGTAATAGGAACAAGACCCATAGTCATTTATAGAAGAGGGCTTAATTTAAAAGCCCTATTAGAAGCATCAAGAACTATTTATAATCATCTTTGGGGTATGTATAAATGTGGATGATGCCACTGTTGTAAGTATATATTGATAGGAGCATATGTTCACATAAGGGGGATCAAATATACTATTAAAGGGAAATTCACTTGTGAGAGACAAGGTGTAGTCTATTTGGCCTCTTGCCGTCAATGCCCAGCTTTCTATCTGGGCAAGACAGAACGTTGATTCAAGCAGCGAATATATGAGCATTTATATTGTATAAGTAAGAATTCTAGTACTAATGCCTTGGCTAGACACATAGCTGAATTTCAGTCGCATAGTTTCCAGTTTACCATACTTGAACAAGTTGCTAAGAACATAAGAGATGGTGTTTGGGAGATGAAGCTAGAAGAAAAGGAATTAAAATGGCAACTTCAAACAAATGCACATACTTTTCTGGTTTGAATGAGACTTGCTTTATCAAATGTCTTTTAAAATTAAAAGCATTGGATAGATAACATGTAAGGTTTAATAAGTTTGCATATATAACCTGTTACACGAGTTTTAGGAATATTATGCATTTTTATGGTTGGTACCTTTATGAAATTGTGCTTATTTAATTTAATGTAATATTAGATTTAATCAATTAATGAATTAATTATTTCATTATTGAATTAATCAATTTGATATGTGAACCATAAAACTGTTGAATTTTGGGAAATGTAATGTCTGAAGAAGTGCAAATTATTGGTGTGTACGAAAGCGCTTATATCAAATCGTGTGTGGATTTTACTTTTCAGCCTCATTCTTTGGGTTTATTACTTCTTAACAGTAACAGGACATTGCTTGGACCATATACTCAAACACATACAAATATCTTTATAACTTTATATGGATTTTAAAAATATATATTCAAAGTGAAAGGTCAAAACCTGTTCTTACACCTCTTATAAATCAAATATTGCTGTTGTTTAAAAAGCTTATGTTTTCTAATCAATTTATTAATAATTATGTTTCCTATTTGCCTACACAAATGAATTTTTGATATCTTTTGATACTCAGAAAGTGTTAGAATTTAAGAAGGGTGATCTATTATATTGGAATTAACTTCAGCTAATAAAATAAGTTCTGCAGACTATTTGATCAGCAGATATAGTTTGCAAAATTGCACCTGGCTGGGCATCTAAATTTGTAAGAATTTTATACATACTAAGCTAGTCCTGTCATTAGAGGCATACAATAAGAGTAACTCAAAAATCTTGGATTTTATCTCAACAATTATTAATAGCTCACTCAAGAACACTTCATACATATCTATTATTTATAAAATTGTTAGAAATGATTTTAACAAAACAGATGTTTTGTTTTGGAATTATTCAAGTGAATTTAAGAGACAACTATTCTCAGGAAAAGAAAAACAATTTTGTTTAGAGTCGGTGACGGAATCCACATATTCCCTGTTCTGGTGTGTATACACATGGAAATTTTTATACAGATGTTTTTTCATTTACATAGACTAGAAATAATGTACAACAAAGATGAAATGAAATACTGGAGATGTGGACACTCTGATGCTGACTGGATACATATGGTTGTTAATTGCAAAATAATATCCCCGATTTGGTTAGACTTTAAATATCTTTGTAAAGCTCTATAGAATGACAGCTGTATAATTTCTGACTCCCTTATCCTTTTCAATGTTCCTGTTCCTGAATTCATTCCTAAAAAACAAACATTTTTACTATGGTCTATCATCTCTATAGCAAGAAAAACGGTTACTAAAAATTGAAAATCCCAATTTACTCCTGTTTTTAAAGTTGAGTTTATTCATCTTGTTATATACATTTGTAAGAATGTGTTTGCTACTAAATAAGCAAGGACTAACAACACAACTCATCATTTCATTGCTTGGACAAAATTGTCTAATCTGTTAGAGAAATATTAAGTATTCTCTTATGTATATTGCTTTTTTAATTGTTGCATTGTATATAGTTTGTTTTTTTGTTAGTATACTGTTAAGTTATTGTGTTATAAAATGAATAAAAACATTTTGGGAAAACAAAAAACATTTAATGCATGTAGACTGCCTTCTGAACCTGTTGTTGAGTCAGAAAAAATTACAGTTCTACCGAATCCTGGCCTCTTCCTAGAAATGTCTTCCCATGTGCATGGATCACGTCTAATTTTTCATACTGACTGTTAATTCAGAGCCAGAGCTGAATAATTAACTTGAGAATTTCAATTAGTTGTTCAATTAGTTGAGCCTGAATCAGGGACACACATACAGGAAAAAGGTAAATATACATGCCATGCTCCTTTATTGCTTCTATGATAGATGTTAAGCACTTTTTGAACACTGTGGAACAGGTGCTAGGCCAGACAGTAGTACTACTAACTGAAAAGGTTGTGTCCATCACTTGTCTTGAGCCCAAATTTAGGTAAGATATTTGCCTTTTACCTCTATGGCCTGAGATTTAGTCCTGATATCTGGTCATTGTATGGAATTTGTATGTTCTCTCGATTTTTGGATGGACTTTCTGCAAAAAGTCTAGTTTCCTCCTGCCTCTACAAAACATGCTGGTTAATGGGTTACTCTATAATGTCCATATATCTTCCATTTAAACTTGATCTTGTAACCTGGGTCATGACCAGAGTCCATAATTACTAACATGAATATACTGAAACCAGATGAATTTCCTGTGATGTCAAAATAGGAACAAAGCAGCAGTCATTCTTTAATTCCAGATGTGTCACAGTTCTCTGGAAAAGGAGGGAAAGAACTGTTCAAAATGTAACTATTTTGAACTCTTGACTTTCAGATGTCTTTCCAGCTGAGACAGATCTGAAATAGGGCTTCATGTCTCATTTTCCTTCTTTGGGACTAGAAAATAAAAAAAAAACAGATCACTGTTATTGGAAACCAGTGGGTACCTTTCCAATGAATGCCCTGCATTAACACCTTCTGTAAAAAAAGTCTTTTAGTTGGCTTGTACATGGACATCTTAAAAATGAGCTAACAAGCTTTGACAGAAATTTTGTTTTTTTAACTTAACAAAAACCTACCCCAACTACTGATGAGAGGACAATCTTTTACCAAGCACTGTGAGAGCAAGATATCCTGCCTTCACAGAGTTGGTCAGCAGTGTCAGAGGCTCAACAGTTAGCACACTCATCTTTGATGCTGGAAGACCAAAAAACTGATGGCTCTATTCCCACTCCAAGTGATTAGATTGCTGACAGTGCAGTGCAGGATTGGTGGGATGTTAAACAGCAGGCCTGTCTGACTCAGTTGACTGCACATGTGGTTAAACCACTGGGCAATAAAATATTAGTGGTGGTATTCTCCACCGAATTTTAGGAATTTTGTGATGGAATATAAGACTGAAATATACAGTATACACCTTCCATGCCCACTGTTGTCATTCCAGTGTGCTGGGAAATTACTTCAGAAAGGAGGGCATAATAATCATTTAAAATACTGTTCAGAGCTGTGTGATTTGAAAAGAGTCTGTTTGGGGAGGGGATAATAAAATGATGCCTACAGTAAAATCATTGGTTTTTTATGCTGCCATAGTCCTTGCTCTAGTTTCATTTTCTTCGGTTCATAGGTTCATAGGTGTTAGAGTTTGTGAATTGTGAATTTAAGGTTGAAAGTAATTCTGTTACAAATGTGTAACATAAATAAGGTATAAAATAAAGCTTGCTTAAATGCAGAAACAAAGTTTAGTAATATGTGATCAATGTCCATACTAAGTGACTGTGGCTTGAAAAATAAGGAACTTGCTGAATGGACATCTTTCCTTACAGACTTAAAAACAGGATGTATGCATTTCATTGTCAGTGAGAGCAAAAATTTAAAATCTGCTTTTTAAAAAAGTGGACAGCATGACATGTTTCTATCATATCACATTGCTACAATGTGTTTCCTTAAAAAACATGCTTTTCTGCACTTATCAGCATTTACATAAGAACAGATGTTCTTATGCAAAGATCCAAATAGAATACTAAAGACAAAAAACAGGATGTTCGCACTGTCAGAAAAGCTGGCCTCTTATAAATTCAGCAAAAATGTGACAGGACATTGTTAAACAAGGAAGCTTAAAAATAATATTATTAAGTTAGCATTTGTGTCAGCATCTGCAACAATCAGTATTGTTTCTACAGGATGAGTAATTCTCCAAAATAGAATACCAAGAGGAAATGTATATGTGTGTGCATGGCAAAAATTATATATAAAGATCTGTATTAATCCAGTTATGTTAGGGGTATTGGTAGGGACACATTTGTCCCGAGGTAAATGTTATATCTCTCGCATCATCTGTACTATATGAGAAGTAAAGTAACAGTACTTAAAGCTGCAATGTTAGTCCATGTGGTGTATTATAAAAAGTTATTTGTTACTGCTCTAAGTTGATGCTGCAAAGTATATTCTCTCATCAGTGTATATTCTGCAAGTTTCTGTATGCAACAGACTGTGAATGCAACTATAACCAGAATCCAGCCAGCAAGACTGAGTGTTTTAAGAAGACTTCAAATCCATCACAGTAAGCAGCACCATATAATGTTTCAATGGCAAGCTAGCCTTCATTTGAACACAGAAGGAGTGGTAAGCCCTGCAGAGGGTCACTTCAGTCAAATTGCAGTAACTAACATTTGTACGTATGTGTAATTTCTAAACAGAAGTATTCCAGTTTATGCAGCTTGCAGTAGTAAAGTTTTTTCGGACGTCTGAATCCAGTTTGAGCCTGCAGTGCAGGAAAGTCGCAGTGCCATAAATTCTCCAAGGAAAGGTGGATATCTACTTTGTACAACAGTCCACTGCCTGTTGTGTTTCCCCAGATTCTCAAGTGACTCTGAAAAATTTCCAACTATCAGCAGCAACAGCCTGATCACCTGTTTTGTTTGCTAACTGGTAAGACTTTTTTCTGTGTCACATTTTTAGTATGGATGCTAGTAGACATAATTCATGCAGGAGTAAACCAAGCTTTAGTAAATTGCAATGTTGGTATACACAGCACATTAGTAAATGTAAAACCTTATTAGGGCAGGTTGATAGCAAGGCATTATGCAAATGTATTACAATATTTGACTGGTATCTCAAAGAAAACCATGTGGGGTATGACAAATGTTTATTGTGTGATTCAACAAAAACTGCATTTTGTGTACTGTGCCATAAAACGTATTGCATGATATTGCTAAAAACATAGACTGTGCAGACAGATATGTTCATGATACAGAATTAACTAACAGTTATGTTGTCACCACATGTAACAGGTTTATCTCAGAGTTGAACAGGAGTCAAATCAGTTACTGACAGGACCTCTAGTACATCTTGTTACAAAAGAATGTAATAAACTTCTAAAAGACAGACACAATGAGTTCAGGAAGCTTAGACAAGTTATACATACATCTTTTCAAAAGTACATAGAAGTTTCAGATTCAGCAGAACAGGTTACTAAAGAAGGTCAGAAAGAACATGTAACATTACACGAAACTCTTAAACAGCAGTTACAGGATAAAGAAAATAAGTTAGCTGAACTGACAAAGACTGACTTCCTGCATACGCAGCTAATATGTGCAAAAGAAATATATTTTATAATATGTTTGTGTTTTGAAAATGGTTAAGCATACATGCTAGGATGGTAAAATCTAATGTCTGGACAAATCATTCTCAAATGTTTAAAGCAATACATTTATCAGTACTACAGTAAAGTAAAACAAATGACTGCCATTCTCATAGCATAGTCAAAAGGTAAACAAAACTGTTCTAGTGTATAACAATTAAATAAAAATACGTACACGAAACAGCTCTAGTGCATAATATTTAAAGTCACAAGATTGACATGCTTAAATAAAGATTTAAAGTCATGAGACTGACATGCATGTATTTTCTTTTCACCTAAAATACATCTGTTACAATGCACAAGAATAACAGGCAGCAAAATCAAATATAAATAATGTAAATATAAACGTGTTAGTTAAGCTAATATCTATTTTGTTTTTTACATTTTTTTTTTATAATTGTATAGTAACACCACACCAAACAGTTAAAGTTCTGAGTTAAAAAAATAAAATAAAATCACAGATGGTATTAGTCGAACAGATTTTGTAAAATTAATGGCAGGACAGTTAAATAAATAAAAAATATTGAAATCCATGTAAGCTAATTGTAAAATAATTATGCATAGTTATGCAAATCACAAATACTTATTATATTTCTAAATGTTTTACAACAGTAAGTGTATTAACAAATGATTTAAAGAAAAATGCTAAAAGGTTAACTATAGTTTACAGAGTTTAAAATGTGAGTGCAGACCTCCCCAGGCTGGATAAATAGTTACAGAAAATGTTGGGAAAACAAGATCAAAACCAAGACTGATTGCCAGACAAGTGGTTTATATTTTTCTAAAACATTATTGGTATTAAATTGTTAAAATGTTTACAGGCAACACTATTTGTTAATTGTAATAAAATGTCACAATTGTGCATAGTGTTAAAAGTAAAAAAACCTTAGTTACATCAAGTACAGCCAGCAAATGGGCCATAATATACATACAGTTCAAATCAATTATGCAAAAAGGTATAAATACCCACTAGTGGTAATAAACAGCAAAAGCTTTATAAAAAATTATCAAATCAGACAAAAGTCCATAGTTTATCACTAACCTAATAAACCAAATGTATAACCAAAGTGTTGGGCTGACATACATTCTATTCTCACAGCATAAAGTAAATAAACAATACTGCAATGTTGCAGGGGGAGGGGTACTTTCTCAATTTTACACTGACTGTGTGAGCAGTATGTACTGCACAAGGGTTTGAAACAGAGCTACAGGAAGAAATAATATTCATTCCTTCTTGACAATACTCTTTTAGGAGGGAAGGAAAAACAGGTATTAATGCTTAAGAAACACTGGTAAACAGATTAAATCTGAAAGTCCAAGATGTTTTATGCTAGTTATTATTGTATTGTTTAGTATTAAATTGTATTTACAACCTGTTAAACTGTAAAGCTATATGCAAGATGATTTAAAGTTGATTTATTGCAGCTATACAAGAGAGAGTAAAGAAATGTAAAAAATTGAACAGGAATGGTCACTATTTTTGATATGTTTTTGGCAAAACAATGTTGGTATAAAAAATCATGAATGTTTCTAATTGCTGAATATGTAGTTTAAATTAACAAGACATATGCCTTTGGTGCCAGTTCCACTAGATATTTCTAAAGAGACATAAACATTTTCCAAGATTTTGCTAAATATTAATGTTATTAAATTTGTAAGATTAGACTTAATGTACTTTACAGTCTTTGTATGTACAAATGCAGAAGAATTCCGTTCAAATGATAGTCTTTGTATGTGCAAATACAAAAGAATTCAGTACAAATGAAATTAATGTCTAGTAATGAATATGTGTGGAAAACCATGTTTAAAAAAATGGGTCCAGGGTACCTACTAGATTGAAATGCATGAATAGCAAACAGTATGTGTAAATGCATACTGTACAGGATACATTGTAATAAGTTCAAAAATAATTTGTCAAGTTGTAATATTATCACTGGTTTCAAGTTGCAGTTTTATTTTTGGACCATCATTTTATCTGTACTAGTATTGGTTACCCCAGCTAGAAAAAAATTATATTAAAATATTGTATTCATACAGCTAATGGACTAATATGTAAACAGCATTTTTCAGAGTATATTTCTCTGTCAATTAAAGTTTATGGGCAGTTCAGAAATATAACCACAATGTTATGATTAAAATGACATTAAAACTGTATATTTTCAGCAGTGCATAAATGCTTGCAGTAGCACATGGTTCTTGTCTCTTATACTTAATTCAACAGTTGCAAAGAGCTAATGGAACAGTTCTAAGTCATAAACAAAATTCTGTGATTGAAAAAAAATAAATTAATCAAGTTAAAAAATAAAATTAAAGCAGACACAGCTCATAACTAATAAAAATATTTTCACAGAATTGTCTGCAGAAAAAGTTGTTAAATACACTCAGTTTTGGTAGTAATACTTGATATAATTGTATTAACTATGTAACATTGCATTTTGACTTGTATCAAAAAAAGACTAAAGGTTTTGTTTCCTAATGTGTTTCCTATAAAAAGAGTGGGAATTGTTAGAGTTTGTGAATTGTGAATATAAGGTTGAAATTAATTCTGTTGTAAATATGCTGAAAGATAAAGCATAGAATAAAAAGTTTGCTTGAATATATGTATACAGTTCAACAATGTAAATTGGGCATTCATACTATATGTATAACAGACAGGTTTCTCTTCACAGCATCAGAAAAAAAGCCTAACAAAGCAAAACTGGAAAGCATATATTATATTATTTTCTCATGTTTGCAGAACAAATATCTATTAATAGACATCCTTTTTTAAACTCAGCAATATGTGATGTTTTTTCAATAGGAACAGAACAGATTTTCCTTTCATACTTCTGTTATTCTGATTGTGTGCATTTGTGCATTTTCACATCAGCAGAACTGCTGACAGGACAATAGAAAAGTCTAAAAACAGACATTTTGTGACTTCCCACAGAAGGCCAAAAAAGATACCAAGAGGAAATAACACAATCTATGTGCGTGACTAGCACTCTATATAACAATTATAGTAGTTCAGTTATGTGAGAGAGGGACAGAGAGAGGTATTTTGTAGAAGTCATCATTCATATCTGTAATATAGGAAAACTTTGTAAATATATGCTACAAACTGACAGGAAGAGTATGTGTCATTTGTTATAAAAATAAGTTATCTGTAACTGTGCTTATAGCTGCAAAATATATTTCTTTATCAGTATGCAATTTGAAAGGCTTGGTGCTTTAAAAAGACTACAGATGGAGTCATGCAAAGCTCTGTGTCTCTGATTCAGTAAACAGCACAGCAAGACTGTGTGTCTTAAGAAGACTTTGGATCCAGCACAGCATAGAAGCAGCGCACAAATTAAAATACATTTTTCAGTAGGTAAGTACTAGGCTATCTGCCCGAGGGCATTTATAAGCCTGGCCAGAGTGTGTTGGCTTTCACCACCCCATTGATTAATTAACTGATCCTCTCTCAAGCAGAGCCAATGAAGTGATCCCAGGGGTGTATTTTCTGTTACCCATCCACTCGGCAAGGTTTCTCTTGAAGAGTGTTAGTGAGGGGCTCTGCCTGATGTAATTTGGAATTTTGTTCCAAAGCATGGGGAGTCCCTGTGACAGGAATCTATCCCTCCAGTATGTTCCATTTATTGTTGTTGTGAGGTTTAGCTCACTAGAGCGCATGGCTCGCAGTGATTTGGATTTCTTTAGGTGGAGCATGTCCACCAATTCTGAGTGGGACATGGCTTTGTAAGTCATGCAGAGATCACCTCTGAGTAAGCGATATGCCACTGAGTACAGCTGGAGTTTTTTCAGTCAGGCTGCATAGGACATATGTTTGAGGACAGTAATCCTCTTGGTGACGTACTTTTGTGGTCTTTCCAGATGTTGGAAGTGTCTTGTGAGGTACATCCCAAATGGGGCATTGTACTCTATGATTGGTCTAATGAGTGACGAGTAGAGGGGCACTATAATCTCTTTATTTCTAGATGCGAACCCTTTAGTAATTAGATGGGCCACATAGAAGGATTTCCTAACTACCCTGGCAATATTATTGTTAAAGGAGAGATTACTATCTACCTGGGTCCCCAGATCTCTTATTACCTCTTCAGTATTAAGGGGGCTTCCACCTATGTGGAAAATTGTGGGTTTTGTTTTTCCCAAATGGGATGACTATGCATTTTTTGGCATTTAACTTGAGGCCGTGACTTTGACACCAGGTGTCCTTCTCAGTAAGACCCTTTTGGAGGATGTCCGTGTCAGCCGGAGAGTCAATTATGCCTCCCAGCTTGCAGTCATCAGGGAACTTGGTTAGCCATAGTCCTCCTTTGTTTGCCTGTACTTCTGAGAAGTATATGCTGAACAGAAGGGGTCCCAGGACTGAGCCTTGTGGGACACCACTTGTGACTGGTTTAGAGTCAGACTTGGAGCCCACTATTCTTACCGTGTGAGTTCTGTCTGTAAGCCAGTTGGCAACCCATCTCGTGACATAGGGGTTTATGTTCAGGCTGGTGAGGTTTTTCTGTAATACCCGAGTGGGGAATGGTGTTGAAAGCCTTGGCAAGGTCAATGTAGGCTGTGTGAATCACCTTTCCCTCGTCTATGGCCTTGGTGACTGTCTTGAAGAAGTCAACCAGGTTTAGTAGGCGTGATCTGCCCTTAAGAAAGCCAAACTGGGTCAGGTTAAGTGTTTGGAGGTTCCCAATGTCTTTGTTAATAAGTTCCATGATGATGCACTCCATAGCCTTGCAGACCAGGCTAGTCAGGCTTATGGGGCGAGAGTTACCAGGGTCAGTTGTGGCCCCTCCTTTGTGGAGAGGAATAACCATTGCTGTGCGCCATTCTATGGGCATGTAGCCTGTGGAGAAGCTGAGGTTGAACAGCATGTTTAGGTGGGGGTTAGTTCGTGCAAGATACAGCCTGGGGCAGCATCTGGCCCCATTGACGCTGGGTTTTTGGCATTTGAAAGGGCTGTTTTCACCTGTGCGTCTGTGATATTTGGGACACTACACTTTTCTGGTATTGTTATGGGCCTTTTTGGAGGTGAGAGGGGGGTGAACTTTGCACTGAATCTATCTGCCAGGATGTTGGCAATATCAGTAGGTTCAGTATATTTTGTGCTATTTTGCACTAGTTCAGTGCATATCTGCGAGTTGCCACTTAGATTCTTAACATAGCTAAAGAAGGCTTTGTGGTTATCTTCTGAATCCTTGGCTATTTTTCTTTTGAAGTTAGCCTTGGATGATTTCATGAGGGACCTTAGTTTCTTACTGATACTGATCAGGGATGTCTTTCCTTCTTGGTATTTGCTTTTTTTCTGAGCTAGTTTCCTCCTCCTATTGTATAGCCTGTTTATTGCAGGGGTCCACCACACTGGTTTGCTTCTCTTAGAGGAGTGAGTCTTGGTTTTGCTAGGGATGACATGATCCATGCATCCTTGTAGGTGCTCATAGAGTGCATTTGTAAAGGTTTCTGCATCTTGGGCAGCATTATCCTTTAAAGTGGGGGCTGTGAAACTTACCACCTCTGTCTTAAGTAAGGTGAAGTTTGCTTTGGAAAAGTTTTTTACTGTGGTTTCCTTAGTTGGGGGTGGTGGTGGGGTGTGGACATCCAGAGTGATTAGTTTATGGTCTAATCTAACCAGTGACGGGTTGACCTCCGGTGTGGAACACCTGTCGCCCATGTTGGTGATGACCAGGTCCAATATGTTTTCACCTCTGGTAGGGGAGTTTACCAGCTGATCCAGGGCATTTGAGTTGTTGAATTCCAGGAAGCGCCAGGCCTGGGAATTTGTACTCGAGTAGTTTTCCCAGTGAATGGTAGGGTAATTGAAATCACCCAATATCAGGGTGTTCAGCAGGACCTTCATGTTTTCCATTGTCTCCAGAAAGGTGAAGTGGTGGTCCTGGGTCATGGAGGGTGATCTGTAGCAGGCCACAATTTGCATTAAGATTTGCCCGATGTTAGTTGCACATGGATGATCTCAGAGATATCATGTTGCACCACTAACCTGGAGGTGTAGGTATCCTTGATGAATATTGATACACCCCCTCCTATTGTGTAACACTTATTGCATTTTAAGGTACAGAATTTGAAGGTGGCATTGGGATAACATTGGAAGCAGGACTTTAGAAGACCACTGTGAAATATCCAAGGAAGACTAATTCTGCCATGGGTCTGTCGTTGATGCTGGGTTTCCAGCTGGGTGAACAAATAAGTAGGACTTGTAAAGGTATGAGAATAGAGACTGAGCCCTTCCTGAATAACATCTCTACATTCAAATGTGCAGAGAGGAGGGCTACCTTGACATCCTCATGGTAGGTTTAGGGTTTATGTTAGGCATGATATCTCAAGCTCCTGATCTTATACAAGTATCAGTGGACTCATAATAGGGCTTTGTTAAATACCCTCCCTAGCTATCAGCTATTTATTGATTTATATTGGGCCCACAGAATTGCACCAATAGCTCTCCATTCCTGTGCCCAGCTGTCTCATTTGTTCATCCATGAGGTGAGATGCAGGCTTCATCAGTCCAGTCAACAGCCTCCAGTCCATTTGTTCCCTGACTGGTAAGCCTTACCAGTCCATTAGTATCCCACCCTTAGAAGTGTGAACTGCTAGGGAGTGACCAGTCTGCAGAGCCTGCAGTCTGCCTGTCTCCTCCTCTTGAGGTTTGTAAGCTGCACACAGTGCTGGCTCCTGGAGGCACATGTATGCTGCCACAAACATGCTAACTCAGTCTCCTGATCAAGTCATGCATCTCTTGTAGCATGTGCACATGAGGCTCCTTGCTGCGGTAAATGCGCCTGTGCTCATTCTGATATTACCAGTCTACCCAGATACATGGGATATAGAATATGGTGTCCGCTGCTCATTTCCAGCCTTTTCTTCCATTTCCCAGAATTCCTCTGCTACTAGTTAAACATGTCATCTGTGGTGCAGTGCCATGGTGTCAGAAAATTATTAATTGTTTTGTTAATTTTTTAAAGTTCTGCTGTGGTGATACTTTTTAAGTATTGGTTTATAATACCTTGAACTAAAAATAAAATGCTGTAAATTAAATGCAGCTGCAACAAAAGTAAAAAGATAGACATTTTATTGAACCCTTTGTTCCTAAGCATCAGAACGAAATAACAAAATGGAGGCTGTAGATCAATGAGTGTGTATATACCTTTAAGAAGCTATCCAAGGGCTTGCACTTGTGTATATATATTGAGCCCGTGCAAGTCAGACTGTCATTTTACAGTTAGCTGCTGATATGTGAACATGTGTGTATGTAAGCTCTGTTTGTTAGTTCGCTCATATCTATAGATGCTGCTATCCCTCCTGATGTGTTCATATGTATGAAAGCATCCAAGAAAAACCCAGAGCCTTCTCATTATTTGTATTAAAGATGAATGAGCAACATGGTGTCAGAAGTGGCATATCTAAAAGGATGAGGAGTCAGAAATAGCTTGGCTGAAATGATTTAAGGCACTCGTCCAGATGTTGGTGGAATATACAGCAGTGGCTCATCCAAAAGATGTGTAAACTTTACAAAACAGGTCAGAAACTAATTTCAAGTATTAAATTTTGCTCAGCATTATTTCTTATTCACAAAAATATGAAAAGGGGCATACAAAATGTTCTAAATGATATTCACATAAACCAATATGTACAATATTGATACAAGTATTTGCATTACTACGGAAAATATTTGAAATAAAGTCTGAATTGCATAAAACGAATAAAGCAAGGAAATGACTGCATTTTTGCAAAGCATACGTATATTTCATATTAAACAAAGAAGTCTGAGTTATCAGAGGCATATAAAGTGTTCACATGTTTGTGCAGTGTTACAGTAAAGATATTCTGCAAATGCAGCCATTACAGAGCATATTTCACAAATTAAAGCATTTAGAAGAATTTATTGTGCAATTGAATGTTGTTACAAGCTCACAGAACTGTTTGTTCATACATAATTACAAGAGCCATATTTTCAGTGTGTTTGTATGTACTTTGAGGGCATGGCAGATGGATTTCGAAAGGTGCACTTGTGTTTGACAGTAACTTTGCTGAGAACTGGTGAGTGTTTGAGCAAGAGTACAACATTTTCATACAGGCTGCATTTTCTGATAACAATGACCGTACAAAGGCATTTATTCTACTTAATTTAGCTGGGTCAGAAGCTATAGAAAGGGAACTCTCATTGTGTATGCACCTGCTGTCTATGCTGGAGAAGGGGAAAACTGTCATATTGTTGTACCAGCGGAGTCATTTCAAAATATTTTGTAAATCAAAAGAATGTGCGTGCTCTGTTATCAAAAGGGAACACTTTAAGAAACAACTGTTTATGTTTATGGTGTGTCAGTACTTCATGAAACAGTCAGTGCAGTAGATTTAAGGGCAAAGAATGAAGTGTTTTGTACTGTTCGGATAAATGGCAAACCCGTAGAGCTCAAAGTTGATACAGGCTCCAAGTGCAATGTTATGTCAGCAGAGATATTTGCGAGAGTGTGTAAAGGTGAAAGGCTTGATTTGGCAAGGTATGCAAAATTTGTTGATTATGGAGGTGAAGGGATTCAAACCGAAGTGTCAGTTGTGCTTTCATGTTACTCTGCTGGAAAGAGCTGTGACATATTATTTTATGTGGTCAAAAGGCATGTTCAATCATTATTAAGGCTCCCAGACACTTGGAAAATGTGACTACTTTCATTTAATAAGGAAGTTCCCCATGTTAGCTTGAATGACCACTACTCTAATTTTGTCCAACACATTTTTTCTACCTATGTTGATCTTTTTGCAAACTAGGCAAACTTCCAGTTGTGTATTCCATGAAGTTAGACCCAGAGGTCAGTCCAGTTTCAGGCCAGCAAAGTTCCAATATCCATGCAGGAGAGTACCAAAGACAAGCTAGACAAAATGGTACGACAAGGTGCAATTTGTCCAGTTATAACTCCAACTGAATGGGTATCTTCCTTGGTAGTAGCTCATAAAAAAAGTTCAGATGACATCAGAATATGTATTCATGCACAAGATTTGAACAAAGTGCTGAAAATACCTCATCATCCAATCAATGCACACAGTCGAAGAAGTCACAGCCTCGATGCCAAATGCCACTATTTTTCTGTCGTAGATGCAAAGAGTTCATTTTGGCAAATTCAGCTGACAAGAATTCCTCATTGCTCACTACTTTCAGCACTCCATTTGGCAGGTACAGATTGTTGAGAATGCCATTTGGGATAAATTCTGCAAGTGAAGTATTTCAATGTGCACTGGAGCAAATTTTTTCTGGGTACTCTTGTGCTATCATAGTAGTCAACATACTAGTAGGAGGTTGTGATGAAGCAGAGCATGACAGAAACCTCAGAAAAGTTCTAGAAAGGGCATGTCAAATGAATCTTAAACTCAATCCACTGAAATGAAAATTCAGGCTACATGAAGTTACTTATGTTGGTCATTTATTTACCAGTACAGACCTAGGTCCAAATCCCTCAAAGCAAACAGCCATTCTTGAGATGCCAGCTCCAGACAATGTTCAAGCCCTGCAACGTTTTCTTAACATGGTCAACTACCTAGGCAAGTTCAATCCAGACTTGAGCCAACTATCAGCACCACTCAGAGAGCTGATACATAAAGATGTATCATGGTCTTGGTTAGAACAACACCAAAGAGCATTTGATGTCCTGAAATAGAGAATTGCTAGCCCTTCAACACTCGGATACTATGATGTTCACAAGCCAGTAACACTTTCCTGTGATGCTTCAAAATTTGGGCTTGGTACAGTCAGTCTACAAGAAGATCAACCTGTTGCCTATGCATCGAGAACTCTTACCCAAACTGAACAGCAGCATATCCAGATTGATAAAGAGCTTTTGGCAATTGTGTTTGCATGTTCGAAGTTCCATGATTATGTTTATGGTAGATCTATCCAGATTGAGACAGATCATCAACCATTAGTCACTATCCTGAGAAAGCCAATGCATTCAACTCCAGCCTGACTGCAATGTATGATGCTGACATTACAAAAGTACAATTTCAATCTTGTCTGCAAGAATCTTGCTGATACATTATCCATATCACCCAGAAATACCACTGAACAGAATGACAATCAAGGTTCTCACTCGACTGATGATTTTGAAGTCTCTTTTATTTCTTCCACACATCTTGATGAGCTGAGAGAACACACAACTACAGATCCAATTTTACAATGGTTCAACCGCTTTATCAATCAAGGATGGCCATCAAAGCAAGTTTATCTCTAGATCTGCAACCTTATTTTCCATACAGAGATGAGATTTTGCTGACAAAGGTGTCATTATGAAAGGTCCAAAGGTGATTGTTCCAAAGTCCTTGCAACAAGAGTACATTACTATTTTGCATCGTGGTCACCCAGGAGCCAAATCTACCAAATGAAGAGCAAGAGAACTTGTACTTTGGCCTTCTGTGTCATACGACATTGAGACAGCACTTTTATCTTGTTCCATGTGTAATAGTACAAAACCACGTCAACACAAGGAACCACTTCAGCTTAACCAGATTCCGGAACTTTCTTGGGCAACAGTAGCCACAGATATCTTTGAGTGGAATGGTCAACATTATTTGGTGTTAGTAGACTCTTACTCCAATTGGTCTGAGACTGACCTTCTTCCAAACCTAGGATCTAGTGCAGTCATTATTAACATGAAGCATCATTTTGCTGTACATGGGAGTCTACACAGAGGTATTTCGGACAATGGCATGCAGTTTACAAGCCAACAGTTCAAAAGATTTGCTGAAGAATGTGACTTTAGTCATGTCACAAGTAGTCTGCAGTCAAATGGTTTTGCAGAGCACGCTGTACAAAGTGCAAAGCAGTTACTTGAGAAGTTAAAGCAAGACAATAGTGATGTTTTCCTGAATCTCTTGAATCTCAGAAATATTCCTCATGATAAAAATCTTGGTTCACCTGCTCAGAGACTTCTGTCGAGACCACCCAGAACCACATTACCAATCA
The DNA here is from genome assembly GCF_019279795.1 of Protopterus annectens. Taxonomy (NCBI): domain Eukaryota; kingdom Metazoa; phylum Chordata; order Ceratodontiformes; family Protopteridae; genus Protopterus; species Protopterus annectens. Next base: position 992,857,558 of record NC_056744.1, read on the forward strand.
GTTGTTAATTGTTGGCTCCATGTGTCAAGAACAGCAGATCAGTGAAAGCCAGTTAAACAAGTGCCTATCTCAGAAGTCCTACTATGATAAGACCAGCAACCACTCCAATCCATTACGAGAGGGAGAGGTGGTAAGGATGCAAATATCCAAAGGTTATGATCAGACTGGTGTCATGAAGAATATTTGTCCAGAGCCGAGATTGTATATTACAGAATCAGAAGGAGGAATCTTCAGGCAGAATCGGAAACATCTGAGACCGGTGTCGGCACCTATACCACAGCAGATAGCCTGTGAGAGAGACTCTTTACCTCAGAGTGAGTTGTTTGGTGTTCCAATTCCAGAGGAAGTTCCAGAGGACATTCCTGTTCCTATGATGAATCCACTTGTTCCAGATAACAGTTGTGCACCGTAGACTGCCCTGTTGCTAAATTTAGTCCCAACTCTTATGTTATGAGATATGGTCGAATCTCCAAATCTTGCAATAGATATGAGGCATCTTGGACATGAACACTGTATTTTGTTTCTGAAGTATATAGTAATGCATGCCTATCTCTGTTATTGTTTTGCATAAAGGGAAATCTTTCTAAGAGGGGAGAACGTAGACCAATGAATGTGTATATACCTTTAAGAAGCTATCCAAGGGCTTGCACTTGTGTTTAAATGCTGAACACATGCAAGTCAGACTGCCATTTTACAGTTATTTGTTGAGATGTGAACATGTATGCATATAAGCTCTGTTAGTCAGTTTGTTCGTATTTATAGATGCTGCTATCCATCCTGATGTGTTCATGTGCATTAAAGCATCTAAATGAAACCCCAAGCCTTTGCATTATTTGTATTAGAGATGAATGAGAAACAAAGGCAAAAAAAGAAAAAAAGAAAAAAAAACAATGCCAAAAATGTCAGCTGGCAAATTCTTATAAACATGTTACAACAGGAGTTTTGACTGCTGAGGCCCCCTTGGAGTTTTCACTCCAAGAAAATGAGAGAGGTTAGCCAAGAGGACGGGCAAGAATTTTTCAGCACCTGCAAGGAAACAACTGAATCAACACTTCTGCAGGAGGAATCAAGGCAAGTCTTATTCACAGCGTGGCTGGGAGATGGGAGAGCCATGAATTCCAGTAAACTGTGGAGGACTCTGCTACAGGTACTGTTCAAATTCTTAATATAAATGACTTTAAAATTTGTAGTTATACATTAATATTGATAACAGAGTTACACCATAAGTTGTTTAAAAGGGGGTTTACTTTTTTATACTGTCAGCTAAAATGAATGTGATTAATACTTAGGTGGACTTAAGCTGTTTACATATAAGCTAAATTTGGCTTTATTATTTAAGATTTCATCTGAATGACCACCACCCAGTTATATCGAAAAATTGTTTTCATCCCACTGCTGTATCCCATTTTTTCCTGATTTGAACGAGCATGTGAACAGGACATTAGGAAGCTTGATATCAATAATCCCAACAGATTTATGAAATTAATCACAGATGAAGTAAAGTTATTATATTCTGTTAGTACCAAGAAGTCCATCAGGCTGATGAAACCTGATAAGGGTGGGAGAATAGTGGTTCTGGAAGCCATGGATTACACTCCAACAATGACACCTCTTTGGGGGGCAATAATACCTATGAAATGATTTCAAAATAATAAAATTCATGTAGTTTATAAAATTAAATTTATGGCTAGATGATTTGTTACTTCAAAATAATATATCTCCCTAGCTTGCTTATGTTTTTGAAGGTTGATTATCCAATCAAACCTGTCATCTGTGGAATTCCAAAAGAGCACAAATGCACAGAAAATCCCTCAGTACATCCTGTTGTTGCAGCTGGTGGCTCTAAAACAGAGCTCCTGTCCATTATAACTGAAAATAATGTTGTATCTCCACTTTTGATTATCTTTTAAAGGATCCTTGGCATTTTTTGAACTACACTAAAAGGGACATTACTCACATTGGATACATCATTACCATTGATATCAAGTATTTCTTTTCTGTAATACATGTTGATATTGGTTTGGCTTGGTTTAGTGAAGCCCTAGTAAAAATCCAGTGGCTTATTGCTAGTTTATAATACTTTGAATTTGGCCAAGTACTGTATTGTAGAAAGATTTATGTGCACTTTGTAATATAGGCAAACTATCTCTGTACCTACACTGCCAATTACAAATAAATCAGGAGACAGACTCACATGGTGCATATTCATCAGAAGCTTTATATAAACTATTGAATTCACAACAAACATCCCATAGTGTTAACATCATCTTAAAGCTATAACTTCAGTATTATTACTAAATATCTACCTCCTTCCTTTAAAAGAAAGACTATAATTAATAAACAATATTTATAATTGTATAACAGACACACACAAATATATATATATATATGTATATATATATATATATATATATATATATATATATATATATATATGTGTGTGTGTGTGTGTGTGTGTATATATATATATATATATATATATCTATATATATATATATATATATATATATATATATATATATATATGTATATATATATATAAAATAATCCAGCACTTGAAATTCTTCCTCAATGAGAACATTTACTAATAGTCCATCCATAAACTGTATAATCCACTGAGGATGCCAGGGGGCGAAACAGGTCTGCTTTTTCCTGTCATTTGCTGGTGGTTGCTGGGTTAATTGGCCTACTAGGATAGAAGCATTGCTTTCTACTGTCTTCTACTTTTTTTGTGGATTATGGACTTTCCATATTGAATTTATGGTTTACAATGGCTTATGGATGGACTATTAATAAATGTTCTCATTGAGGAAGAATTTGAAGTGCTGGATTAATGGTAGAGTGTTCATTTGGATCTGTTGCACTCAGACTCTCGGGTGTGCACTATATATATATATATATATATATATATATATATATATACATATATATATATATATATATATATATATATATATATATATATATATATATACATAGATATATATATATATATATATATACATATATATATATATATATATATAAATATATATAAAATATATATTTGTTTTGTTGATTACCAACTATTCTGCATGTGAGATTATGTATACTGAGTCTGGAGTTTTACCCTTTTCCTGCTGTTACTTGGTCTCAGAGTTAGTATATATATAAATATATATATATATATATATATATATATATATATATATATATATATATTTTTTTTTTTTTTTTTTTTGTTAAATTTATTATTTTATTTTTATTTTACATTTGTTTACCGGGATGGTCCAATTGGACACAGGTCTATTTTCAGCGGAGGCCCGGGGAGAAAAGCTCCACAATAGAACACATTTGAAAACAAGGAAAAATACAGTATACAGCAGTCTGGAGAAACATTTTCATGTAGCATACAGCAGTATGCAGTAACAAGACATATGGATTACAGCAGTATACAGTATACAATAACAAGACAAATATATACATATATACATAAGCGATATTTGAAAATATTTACTACTGCATTCCATCTACAATTTTAGACATCAGCATTAGTGTCCTATACTGTAGCTTGTTTTACAGCAGGTATAAGTTGTAAGAGGTCTATTGAGTGATAGAAAGTGGGATTTATGTAATACAAGGGCACAACCATTTATATATATATATATATATATATATATATATGTAGATCCACTTCTGAATCTTGAAATACTGAAATTTCAAATTTCAGTATTTTAAGACCAGAATGCCAAAAGTGCAATAATTTGAAACTGCAGTTTAACAAATCGTAGTTTACAGAATCCGCAGTAGTTGTGGTGCAGTGTGTTTTTTATGGTGTGCTGGCTCTTTAAGGTGCAGTGTGGTTTGGAATTTAGAGATAGTGCCTCATGTGTGGTTATATGAGGAGATTCAGGTAGGTGTTTACTGTTTTAGGGTTTTGGCTAGGAATTTATTTTGTAAATTTTTGGGGAAGTTTTAAGTGTAGGTTGAGGTAGGTAGGTGAGAGTGTGAGTGTGTAAGTGTTGAAAGTGGTGATTTTTGTACATCTGTAGTGTGTGTTTGTGCAATGAAAGTGTAGGGTGTATAGCAGTGGGTTTGTTGTGTTATTTGTGGTAGTGCGACCTTGGAGTTGGTATATATAAGTATTGGGGGTGCTTGCCCCCCTACTTATACATACAGTAGATTAATTGGGTTTTGTTTGTGTGTGTTGTGTTGGCTTGTTATGGTGTAGGCAGGAAAGTCTTGTATGTATTCTTGTTTGTGTTATGGAGGGTATATATTAAAAAACAGAGCATCGCATACTGAAAATTCGGTATCATGAATAGTATAATTTCAGTATAGTGGCATTTGTTTTTTTACTTTTCATTCTAGTGTAATTTCTACATTTTCATCTTGAGATACTGAAATTTGATATTTCAGTGTTTCGATTTGAAAGTGGACCTATATATATATATATATATATGTGTGTGTGTGTGGGGGGGGGGGGTGTAAGTTGTTACATGGACCCAAACTATGCACTAAATAAAACAATAATCCATCAAAAACAAAACTACAGTACAACAGTTACTCCTTGCAGACTATTCTAATATTATGTTCACAACAAGGCATAAAACGAAAAATAAGCAGTGGACTGCAGTTTCTACAATCAAGCAGCCTCTACAGTTCAAAACCTAACCTTAAGACAAGATAACAGGTTATATATTTTTGCAGCACCACGTGATCAAATCAAACTTCCTTTTCCTGCTAACAAGTCATCTATTTTGACTAAAATTATCATATTTGTTTATTTATTTTATTTTATTTTACATTTGTTAACCGGGTTAGTCTGACTGAGCTTTTGGCTCATTTTCAGCAGAGACCCGGGGAGAAAAGCTCCTCAGGGAAAAAAAAACAATTTTAAATTTAAGTAACGTAGTATTAACAATCAGCTTTAGTCTCTTTCCAGCAGAGATCTGGGGAGAAAAGCTCCTCAGAGAATACAATTATACAGACAGAGTATTAACAATCAGCAGACGAATATGAGAGTTGTTTTAAACAAGGTTTTAACAATCAGCTGATGAATGTGAGACTAGTTACAATATCATTTAAGCTGCTTTATACAAAATAAGAATAGTCAGGAAAGGATTATGAAACCAGTTGCATATTTTAAATGGGTAGGACCTAGTTATTTAGGAGTGTGGAACAGAAAAGGAATATAGAAATGGCTAGTAGAAGATGTAAAGGAAATCGATAAATTAAAGGGAAATATAAATGTATTTACATAATGTAGTTGACTGCAAATTATTTTTTAGCTCATTACATCTGAGTGACACCTCCAGGTGCATCTGCAGTTCACAGGTTCATAGGTTCATAGGTAGGTACTAGGCTATCTGCCCGAAGGCATTTAGAAGCCTAGCCAGAATGTGTTGGCTTTCGCCTCCCCCTTAGATTAATTCCCTGTGCCTCTGTCCAGCAAAGCCACTGAAGTGATCCCCAGGGTAAACTTTCTGTTTCCCATCCACTCGTCAAGGTTTCTTTTGAAGAGTGTTAGCAAGGAGCTTTGCCTAATTTAGATTGGAATCTTGTTCCAAAGCATGGTAAGTCTCTGGGACAGGAATCTATCCTTCCAGCATGCCCTTATTGTTGTGATGAGGTTTGGATCCCTAGAGTGTGTGGCTCGAGGGGATAAGGTTTTCTTTAGGTGGAGCATGTCCATCAATTCTGGGTTGGACATGGCCTTGTATGTCAGGCAGAAATTACCTCTAAGTAGGCGTTATGCAACTGAGTACAGCTGGAGTTTCTTCAGTCGAGCTGCATAGGGCATCTGTTTGAGGCCAGTGATCCTCTTGGTGAAGTACTTCTGTGGTCTTTCCAGCTGTTGCAGGTGTCTTGTAAGGTACATCCCAAATGGGGCGTTGTACTCTATGATGGGTCTGATGAGTGATGAGTAGAGGGGCACAATGACCTCTTTTGATCTGGATGCGAACCCTTTAGTAATTAGGTGGGCCACGTAAAAGGATTTTCTAACCACTTTGGCAATGTGATTATCAAAGGTGAGATTACTATCTGCTTGGGTCCCCAGATCCTTATTACATCTTCCATATTTAGGGGACTACCACCTATGTGGTATTTTGTGCGTACTTTGTTTTTCCAAAGGGGATGACTACGCACCTTTTGGCATTTAGCTTGAGGCCATGATTTTAACATCAGGTATCCGTCTCAGTGAGACCCTTTTGGAGGATGTCTGTGTCATCCGGAGAGTCAATTATAGCCCCTAGTTTGCAGTCGTCTGCGAACTTGGTCAGTCATAGTCCTCCTGTGCTTGCCTGTACCTCTGAGAAGTATATGCCGAACAGGAGGGGTCCTAGGACTGAGCCCTGGGGAACGTCACCTGTAACCGGTTTAGAGTCGGACCTAGCTCCCACAACTCTCACCATGTGGGTTCTGTCCGTGAGCCAGTTGACAACCCATCTTGTGACGTAGGGGTTTATGTTCAGGCTGGTGAGCTTGCCTAGAATACCAGAATGGGGAATGGTGTCGAAGGTCTTACCAAGATCTAGGTAGGCTGTGTGTACCACCTTTCCCTCGTCTATAGCCTTGGTAACGGTCTCAAAAAGTCCACCAGGTTTAGGAGGCATGATCTGCCCTTAACAAAGCCGAACTGGGTAGGGTCCAGTGTTTGGAGGTTCCCAATGTCTCTGTTAATTAATTAATTAATTAATTAATTAATTAATTAATTAATTATTAACAAACCCTTTTATAAAAGATCTCAACCAGTATAAAAACTCTCAACCAATAAAAAGCATGCAATTATTCATGACTCATATACTTAAAGGTAAAAACATCATGAAAAGAGCAACCTACTTCTCTCTCATCACATATAAATAATGTATAAAACACTGTCAGGCATTACATGTTTTTCGTAGATACATATATAGCATAATATGTGAGTATATCTAATATATAACAAAACTATCTATATCTGCATAAAAATATTTCTAACTTGTTATCCTGCACTTCAAAAATGACATCACCATAAAAAATGTGACTCTAACAACTTAAATATGTAATATATATTTATTAAAACATAAAAATATATGTTTATTTTAAAAAATAGAAATATATATGTATAAACATCAGATGTTCAGCTTAAATAAACACATAGCATAAAATTCACTTTATTGGATTTCTAATCTCATATTAAAGAACCTAATGAGTGTAGGGTCTATCTATAAGAAAGGGTTTTAAAAAGACTCTATCACTGAGTCCATGTGCCCTATCTGCTTGTAACCTTATTATCCAAATGGCTTCCTATTTCTCTGTATGATTTTTCAAATTCCCAATTCGTGTTGCTTTATATATGAGCTCTAACACACTGAACTTAAAATTATGTGACGTATCATAGGTTATAATGTGCCTGGCTAAAGCATTGCTGTCATCTTCTCTGTTCATTGCATAAATATGTTCTCTTACCCACTCGCGTAAAGTTCTATTGGTCTTTCCCACATGGAACGAATGACATTTTTCACAGACAGCAAGGTATATTAAATCCCTTGTTTTGCAGTCTGCATACAGTTTAAAAACGTACTCACGTCCGGTATCTGGATGGATAAGTACATTAATACCAGACATATAACTGCATTGATTGCAACCTCTACAGGGACAGGTGCCAAACCTCATAGAGTTAACTCTGTGGCTTTTCGGTTTCTCATAACACAGCAAGCGCTTCAAAGATTTAGTATTCTTGCAGGAAAACCTAGGACATTCACCTACTATATTTTTAATTTTACTATCAATGGTCAGTATACTCCAGTTTTTGTAAAATATATTCTTGATCATATTATTGCTATTCATATATGTTAACATCACTCTATTAACTGTGGATGTCAAATCTCTTCTGCCACTTAAACCATCAGTGGCTTTTCTCCCTAATATATAAGGTCTACCTAAGTTCTCTCTGTCAATGGTTCCAGCCTCATATGCTGCATTAATATCTCTCAAATGATAGCCTCTGTTGTGAAAATCATTTCTAAGGGTATTCAATGTTTCTTGAAAAACATCTTCATTGCTGGTTAACCTGGATACCCTTAAAGCTTGACTCTTGACTATGTTTCTGTGGATATGTGGCGGATGCATACTTGTTTGGTGTAATAAAGTATTTTTTCTATGTTTTTCTATACATTTCTGTTTCAATACCATTGTCACCTTTCTTTATGAGTACATCTAGGAACTCCATTTCATGATGTGACCATTTGGCTGTTAATGATAGAAACTGAGTAGTCCCATTCATATATTCTATGAACTCCTGGAGTGTCTCCATATCATTTCTCCATACCAAAAAAATATCATCTACAAAACGTCTATAATAACGTATGTGGATATTGTACTCTCTCTAAAAACTGCTTTGCAAGTCTCAAAATTGAAGCTGTGCACTTCTCTACTTTCCTAAGAGTTTTCTCTCGATATATAGAAACAGTTTCCGTCAACCATCCTCAGCTTGAGACTATCGGTCTCATCGGAGGAACAGTTACATTTTTGTTTACCTTAGGGAGTCCTCTGATAGTAGGAATTACTGATTTTTCTATTGAAAAATACTTATACAACTCAAAGTCGATGACATTACATAAAAACAAGTTATATAAATGACTATGAACATCCTGAATTATAGTATTTAACTATAACATACTAACATCTCTGTATGTATTCTCCTCATTGAGTAACTCCTGCATTTTAGATTCATAGAAATTCCTGTCTAAAACGACTACAGCACCACCTTTATCAGCTGTTCTAATGACGATATCATTATTTTATTGCAATGTCCTGAGTGCATTCTTTTCTTGTGAACTCAAATTATGAAAATCAGGTCATATATAACCATTACCCTATTCCAATAGCTTAATAAAATCACTCTCACAAGCCTTCGCAAAGGCCTCCACTAACGGATGTAGTTGTGGTGTAAATGTAAAAGGTTTCTTAAAATTGTTGAGTGTATTGCTATTACTATATGTTGAGTGGTTGGCTGGAGGCTGTCCGGGAGGGGCTGACCATGGATCGGACGGACAAGAGCAAAGCTCTGAACCACATAGAATTGGGAAGGGCCTGGAGGAGAAGTTGAGAAAGCCCTCTCTGCCACCTGGAATGCCGAGGATGCTGGGACAGCCTGCCCCCCCCCCCACCTAAGAGGCCAAAACTGCTAACTGCTTTTATCCCCAGTCAAGAAAGTAATTTCAGTGATATTATATTGGACATTTTGTTATTTGGAAGAAACATAATGCTGAAGGAAACTCCTACTGACTTCTCTAGACTTCAAATATTGTTTGTTCATATTTTCATCAATAATTTTAAACCATGCTGTTGTACAAGGTTTTAAAAGATTTCATCTTAAAGCTTACACAATGGTAAAAAATATTACAAATGTAATAGTTACCGTGTATACTGTGACTTATAAAATTCAGTTTAAGACCTAGAACCTAAAAAATACTACCACTATAAAAATAGTTTGTGCTGAAGAGTTTGCCATTTATACTTCTTAAATAACCCCTATGGTTCCAGACTATGAACATTTGTTTGAAATGTGAGGACATAATTTGATTCTGTCAAAAGGCTTAGGCTCCGCCCATTGGAAGTTACAGTGCAAACTTCCTGAGCTCCACTGGAGTGAATGAGTTAAAGAAGGAGAAAATGTATATAATATATTTAACTCAGTCAAGCCAGTAGCATCTTCTTTGTATACTTCCTGTTAACACACGTAATTCATTATGGCCTGCCCCTCTAAACCATTCCGTTGATGTTGCTGAATTTATTTATATCCTTAGACAGAGTATTTCTGATACCATTTGACCTGCTGAAGTGCAGTAAATCCATCAGTAATGGGCCAGAGGATGCCTTTTATGCTAGCTATGAGTCACCTCTTAGCAGCCTGTAGGATACCGAGTATAGTGACAGAACTTTGAATCTGTCCATATCTCACAGAGGCTACCACTGCCCCATCCACATAAAACAAAGTTCATCCCAGTTCATATTCAGTGGCAACTTAACCCATGGATGAAAAACAGAAAATTTACCACATAGCTACCCCTGTACTACTAATGGACAGAAGCAATTCCTACATGCTTTATCCCATGCATCTGTCTCTTTCAAATTATCTATAGTATGATCCCATTTATTCTCATAGGGTTAATAAATAATTATTGATCATGGGATGGATAAGGCCAATCTGTGACCAAATGGGATAGGTTATTTTGGGCATGAAAAGGGAAACTGGCTAGGCTTAAAATGTTCTACAAGGGGTGTTAGCCTAGTACTTACCTATGAACCTATAAATAATGAAACCCAAATAGAACAACAGTTTACTACTGCATTCTATATTTATAGATGGAGGGAATAGTATGTTTTCAGTATTGTTATAAATTCTTTTAATGTATCTTCACATCTATGCTAAATTAAACTACTATTACCTGTAAATTTACCAAACAGGAACATAAAACTTTTCTATCTACTTGTCCTCTACTTTGTGCATTATTGGGATTAGATGTAGAATGTATGAATTTTGTCTTTTTACAATCTCTCAGACCTTTTGACCTGAGAAACGTGGACCATTATTAGCCACAACTTTGGCGAGTATTTCATGTGTAACAAAACAGAGTTCTCAGCAGCTGTTTTGCTAGTGTTTGTAGTAGAACACATCTATGCAGCTTTGTGACATTTAAAGTAGGGAGATAATGAGCATCTTTGACTGAAATAAATGAAGTCCACGTTTCATTGACAAAACAATCAGTATTTCATGTGGTATTAAGTCCCTGTAGTGATTCTAGCTATGAAAAGAATTGCAGATGGCACATTTCTGAATCAGCTCCTCAATCCATTCTGATGTTTTTGGCCAAAATACATTTTATTTTATAAATGTCTCATTTCCTACTGAGTTCCTTGACCTGTTCTGGTGTTTTGACTAGAACAAAATATTACAAGTTCTTTCTTTACATTAAAGATTTTCTAAGTATGATTCATGAATATTATGAAGCAGGAGTCACAAAGCTGAATTGGCATTATGATTATATTCCCCTTGACTGTCAAGATTTATACATATAAAGTCTCATTTCAGAAAGGAGAACATTCTGATGTCTGAAAGTACTGATTTCATTCAGTCTGGCTATTCATTCTTAACAGTGTCTCTTAACAACTGCATTTGTCTGTCTCCTCATAGATTTGTAGCTTTTCTACTGAAATAGACAAGTATGAAATTAGCTGTAAACTTCCAGATCTTTCTTGAGTAAATCGTCTGGGATTTTTTTGTAAAGTATTTCTACAATATACATCAGTTTGCCAAGTTTATGCTGATTTCCAAGACATATTTCTACTAATATAATAGCATTCTTCAGTAGTATTTTCTTACATTTGTGGAGTAATTTCTTGAAATGCTTTGCCATGGCTTTTGATCAGATTCTACTGTTACAGATTTGCCATAAATATAATAATGGAATATATGACAAACAAAAACTGTTTATTACTTTTATTTCTCTTTCTAGGTTTATCTTATCTGTGCTTCTGTTAGAGCTTTTGATCGGTACGGTGCTGTTAGTCCTTCCTGCAGTAATACTGCACCTAGCCCTTGTTGACTAACATCTTCTTGAAGTGTTTCAAGATAACAGACACCATACAATTTATTTATTTATTTATTTATTTGCTTTGTTGAACAGGTAGTACAACTAGTTAAGACCCATTTTCAGCAGAGGCCTGGGGAGAAAAGCTTCACATTATTTTAAACATATATTACAAGCACTGAAATTTCAGGAACATTGCTGTATACAGTAGACAGACCAATAAGTAGCATTTACACATTAGAATAATTTCCACTTTATACTTATTATGTTACAGGTAATAGAATTTCAGGGTCAGTAATACACATACAATTTGGACCATATACAACAAAATCCAAGCATTAGATTACATGTAACACAGGTACGGAGAATACAGAGGGTTTTTTTGCTTGCTTATACATGTTTGAGGGAAAAAGGAAATGTATGGAAACATAAAGTTAGAAGGAAGACTGTTGTTACAGGGGGAGGTGAGAGAAGAAAAGTTATTAATGAGAATAATTAAAGGGACAGGAGAGAGTAGAAAAGTTATTGATGAGGACAACCTAGGATAAGGTATAATAAGGTAGAGGAATGATTAGAGAAATAGTGAGACAGAGAAACGTATGTTGGTAGTTGGCCAGGTTTAAGTGAAAGGAGAGATAGGTGTCTTATGCTGTGCTTTGCCAAGAAAGAAAAGGGAGAGGAATATGGGGGTTGGGGGGTTGAGGAGAGCAACAGAGACATAATAGTAGTAGTAGTAGTAGTGTATTAAGAGTCATATATGTTCATAGGAGAAGTGATATGGCTATGTGTGTATATGTATGGGTAGTTCTAGCATGGTGTCGTATATGAACAGTGCCATTTATTCCTGAGGTGTTTATAAATTGGATTTTGAAAGTTACTAATTTCTCTGAGTGCAAGAGGAATGGAGTTCCATAGTTTAGAGACATAGCAAAAGTATAGTGTGTCTCCTGCCTTATTACATTTGGTAGTGATCAAAAGGCATTTGTTACTAGATCTCAGGTCTGGTACAAGAATTGTGTTCTAGTATGTTGTGGAGAGAAGGGCGTTTGTCTGATGTATAAATGAATTTGTAAGCAGTGACTACTTAAGAAGAATATGTTAAGTAATTAGATAGCTCTATCCAGTTTCATTGTTTTAATTCAGTACAGTGATGGGATCTGCAAGATATATTACTGGCAAATTTGGCTATTTTATTGTAACATGTTTCTAGTCTCAGCTTATCTCTGTTACTCGGGTTTGTAAGAACTGGTAAAGCATACAGGAGAGATGGGGAGTAAGTACATTCTAGCTATGGCTTGTCTAGTAGCGTCAGCAAGATAGGGCTTGATCTTGTATAGGGATTCTAGTTTCATGTGCTTTATTTTGATGACTTGAAGCAAATGTTGGTTGAATTTTAATTTGTTGTCTATGAGAACATCCAAACGTTTAGTGTAGGGGACTGTTTGGATTTGGGGGTTATTGACTGAGTGGCTATAGAAGAATGATTTTAATTCTGTGTATTTTTGTGAGTAAAGAGCATTCATTTAGTCTTGTTTGGATTCAGGAAAAGCTGTGGTGAGTTTGCTAACCTGGATTCTATGGTAGAAAAGAATAGTTGTGTGATTTCTGGAAGTTTGGGGAGGGACTGGGTGAAACAGATGAGCAGTGATTTGTATGCATATTGAACAATGGTTACAATGTTGGTTGCAGTGGAGTTTATTTGTGAATATGTTACACTGAAGTAGTCGCAAAATGGACTACTTGCGGGTGAAAGGTAAGAAAGATGAGATCTCTTGTGGCCATTTGACAGCTTGCCTTCTATTTGATAGATAGCTATGGCACCAGGACAGGGATTCCTGACTGAGTACAAGACAGGATAATGCCAGAAGAAGCTTATGATGGGAAACAGTATTAAAGGCTTTTGAGAGGTCTATAAATAGGAAGGACACTAAATTACCTTCATTTATATTTTGGTTATGGTATTGAAACTGAGGACAGCAGTTGTAGTTGTATGATAGAAACATTGAACACGTTGCAAGGCAGAGACAGAAAGATAAAGAAGATAGTCGGGCACCCTTGATAAGGGATGCCAGTAACAGGAAATCAACTATGGGTGGAATCAATACTTTCAGCAGCTTCTAAATGAAGAAAACCCCACAGAAGCTGTACTGACTCAGACATGGCCTATGATGAAAAAAGAAGAGGAGCCCACTTTGAAGTAAGAAGAGCTCTAAGGAAAAGGAGGCCAATGAAAGCAACTGTAACACACACTTTATTAATCCTGTTTTAGGATTTCTGATGTCATAACATGACACATATATTTAAGATTAATCACCCAGATGTGACATTAGCTTCTGATTTGGTTTCAGCTGTGAGGCTGCCAGCCCAGCTATCATGAATCTTGTAAATAATTTTATGTTATTTGTGAATATTACTATGATTTATACAGAATAGTATGTTATGTACTGAACTTTAGGAATGTAAACACAGTGTACCCTATTGGAAAAGAACAGAAATGTATATAAACTATAGACCTGTGCAAATGTATGTTTTAATAGTAGAAGTTGGAACATATAGAGTTAACTTGCAAGGCTTCAAGAAAATAGGTTGGAATCAGAATGTTTTACAATTGTGTTATCTCAGTCTCAGTTTCACTGATGGAGACAGGATATCTACAGCTAGAAGCTTCTTTCTATTGTCTTAAAATATAAATAATTACTAGGTTTAAAATGTAAACTGTTTTACTGCTCTGTGACTTCCTAGCAGCTGCACATCTGAGAGGTATGTATTTGTGACACAGAGGTGCTAAATTATAAGTATCTGTTTAGCCTGGTAACTAAAGGCAGGTGACAAAGAGTGATGTAATCTGGAATAACCCAGCAGTAATGTTGATTATTAATTTAAGAACTGTCTCAAAGAAAGACTTTGCATTTGGTATTTGTCTTTGAACCTGGAAACATCCTCTTATCAGCACTTGTCTTGCTAATAGTAAGTAACTAGGGTACAGTAATGTCACTTAGAGATAAACAGGAATATAGTAAATATTAGTTCAGATGTTAACTGTATTTATTTGAGACTGTCCTTCAATGTTGTTTTAAAATATTTCCTGTGATTCTGAACTCTGTAGTTACTATATTGATTGAGGATTGTCTTGTTCTTTTATTATTAAATATATCTACACCTTTTAATTGTGTCTGATTTGTTTAGAAATATTTAAGCTCTTAGAGTACTTGTATATGTATCTGATGACACTGTATAGGCTATTCAAATAGCCTTGGTCTTGGTCACACTTACCATTTGGATAATACTAACATTACACAGTAGCATTGGTCACCCTTTGTAAGGGCCTTATAGTAAGAGCTGGTTGGTGGCAGTGATAACTACCTCATAGTCTGGGCAGAAGGGGACATAGCTAGTAAATCTGTTCCAGCCTTCCCCAGGAGTGTCTGTGTGTTTGTATATAAATCAAATCTCAAAGTGTTTATCAACTACTTGGGCAGGGACATGAAGCCCTGGTTGGACAAAGAGGGTGCTGGTGGTTTTGGCTTGACAGCTTGGCTGAGATCTTAACACTATAGCTGTGCCAGTGGGACTTCTTATTGGGGATCTGGAGAGAGAGGGAGAAACCTGCCCCAGACTGACTGTGATCTCTGTGTGCTCTTAAGGGAAACTGCACTTTACTGTGTGTGTACTTGTCATCCTCCCAATGTGTATGTCCTTCACTGTTGCCAGTGGTGAGGATTGAGGCTCCTTGGTTACTGGACCAGTGCAGGGGTGTCACATCAGCCTTTATATCTTAGTCATTATGACCCTGCCTTGTACCTCCAAACCCAACAAGATCTATAATTATGTTACTATACTTTAGAGACCTGCACTCTTTTCAGCTATGGCTTTTTGAAAGGCATCCAGTATTGAATATATACCAAAAAGTAATATAAGAAATCTGTATTAGTCGAAAGCAGTGTTATAAATGCAAATATTGGAATGGAAACAGCTTTGTCTAGTTTAACCTGCCAAAATTCATAATTAGCTAATAGTACTGAAAAGAATCAAGCAACATGCAGTGTAGAAACATTTTTCAACAATTTGAAGTAGATAGTGTTTCCTTTTGATTCCGTTATTTAAATATTGAGTATCTGTATATATTCTAAGCTTGTTTTGTTTGCTTCATAGCTGTAACCATTATTATTCAACCATCCAGAACATTCTGTTTACTGTCAGAAACATTTGTTTTATTTTATGTTATTTTTATTCATTTGTTAACTGGATAAGCTCACTGAAAACAAGTAGCCACTTTTCTAGAAGACTTGGGACCACTATCTGGATAATGACTTTGTCACACAGGACTACAGAAAATAACTTACTAAGAGCTCAGAGCCTTAATCATTTGTTCTAACTGCCAGATATTCATGCTGCTTCTTCCTATATGATTGTGTGCATTATACTATAGTTGTACACAGTGAGTCATATAATCATATCACATTTTTCATGAGTATTACAACAAAATATACTTGACTGCTTAACTGATTTTTCAGTGATTCTACTTTGGACACTAACTTGCAAGTTGTATGCTTCTACTCAGAAGCAAAAATCTAATCTAATGGCTTTAGCCTGCACAATGAGTAAATCTTTAGAAGAGTAATTGGGACTTATATGCAACATAAGCAATTTCAGTACTTTGAAGTTGATGTCTAATATAAAAAATACTGCATCCAGCACCACTTTCTAGCCTGAAAGTAATATTTGTGTATTAAATCACGTTTCTCATATCAGCAGTTAATTTCAACACTCTGTTTTATAAAGTCTATGCTGCATGCAGATTATGTTATTTCAAATGCATGCACAAGTTCTGCTTTAATCTGCTCTTTTAACTCTGTCACGTGTAAATCTTGCTGAGCCGGCTTATTATCATTTTTACACATCTTCGTAAAATGATGTGGACCTTCATACATCCTACAGATTCAGCTTCAATTGTTTTGTTGTGCATACAGCCATACTGTTTACACTATGCTTTTAGTGTCACTTCACAGTGATTTCTGGTAACCAATTTGGATAATGTGGCCACGCATACCTTTATTTTATTATTTGTTTTATTTTTAAAGCTGTTAATTACTTCCAGTCCCTCTACCAAACCTTTAAGCTACAAAAATGAATTTTGTTTGCTCTACCCAGCTCTAGAGCTTTATCAAATGTAATTTCTGATTTTCTCAACACCCAGCTTCTGATTTGACCAGTTTTGGTACCATGCACAGTTCTATCTCTTTTCAGTGAATCATGCAGATCTCCAAACTCACATATTTTGCTCTGTGTTTAAGCTCAGCTGCATAAGCATCTACTGCCTATTTAGCCTCTCATTTTCAAGTGAAAAATAAATGCCTTACATATGGAGGATAAAAGTGTTAAATATATTTAATACTTTCACATCTATAATATGAAGGATCACAGGTCTATATTAGAACACCGAACATTTGAAATGTCGGGAGTTCTAATATTGACCCGTTTTCAACAAACGCTGAAAATGTTGAAGTAACAGGAAACCAAATTCTTTCCTAGGGAAAAAATTTGGTTGTCTGTTTCTGTTGCTTCTGTATTTTCAGCACTCTGGTGGAAAGTTACGGGTCGGGTTCAGGTAAGTATGCGATTGTGTGAACGTGTGGGTTAGGACAGGTTAGGTGAGTTAGTATTAGGGCGCGGGTCAGGTAAGTGTGCGAGTGTGTGGATATGTGGGTTAGGGTGGGTTAGGTGAGTTAGGGTTAGGGCGCAGGTGAGGTGACTATGCAATAGTGACGGACCTTAGGGTTAGGGTTTGGGTTAAGGTAAGTGGATAGTTAGTGGTGTTTGTATAGTTTAGTGTAGGGTTAGGTGTTAGAGTTTAGGTGTATTTGTGTGGATTGCTGTTTGTTTGGTGTGCTTGTGTTGTGTGTATGGGTTTTGGAACAGCAAATTTTTTCCCTAGGAAAAAATTTGCTGTTCCGAATGTTCAATGTTTTTTTTTCGATTACTAGGATTCGATATTAGAACACTCGACATTTTGAATGTTTGGTGTTCTACTATAGACCCAAGGATCACTGTACATTGGACCTTTTCTGGTTTCACTGTAATTCATCTCATCATAGAATACATCTCATAATTCTGGATCCATAGCTTCCTTTTTCAGACAAATGACTTTGCAAATTCAGAGATAGTGGCATTTGTAGTGATGACATTTTGAGCCAAATAGTCCATGAATTATGAGGAACACAGGGGGTATAAGATGCAAAATCAGTGATGCTCTGTAAAATTAGGGGCAGTTGAGAGGCACGGGGTGTGTCCATGTGTTTGGGAGGGTGGGGCTACCATGCCTCTAATGGTGGTGGTCAATACTTCCAGACTAAGCTGGAAGGAACACAAGATAACACCAGGGAGAATTTTTAAATATTACTTTGAGTCACTTAAAAAGTTAATAGAGCAACATGTCTAGTATTGTGGTGTAGTTTCTGAAGAATAAAAGAATGAGAATGTAATGTCTGGCATTATTGACTGACTGCAATTATTATGATTTATGAGGGTCATTGAAAAAAATAAGAGGCTACATCAGGGATGTACTTTAAAATCAGGGATAGGTAAGAGGTAAGGCTGTGTGCATTTTTGTGTGTGAAGGTGTGTATGTATGTGTTGGAGAATGATTGAGGTGGTGCCTGTGCTATTGCAATGCATTATCTGATGTGGGGGATACCACAGGAAAGTGATGAATAGCACTAGCAGTGACACCATGCAATTCATAGACATGTAAACTAGTTGGTAATGAAGTTCTTCCTTATTGTGGCTAACATGTTACTGAATCACATTTTCTGTGATCGTGGAAACTTCTGCTTTTGGCTGCGGCAGTTACCATGAATGCAGGGCGACCTGTCTCTGAAGCATGTCCATTGCACATTGGCTTTGCATTAACGTACACTGGAATGCTTTATACTCTGATAAAGGGTATATATTTTCTTAGGTCTACCTAATGATGAAAACATCATTGCAATATCACATTAGTAGCAGCAATCCACACTTGCTCATATGTAAGTACTAGGCTAGCTGCCTTTGTTGGTTATTTTAAGCCTAGCCAGTTTTCATTAAAGGTAGGAATCAAACCCTGTACCTTATATCTGTGAGGTAAACAAAGTAACCGTTATGCCATCCCCCAACATTTGTGCATATCTGGCCGAAATATTAACATCCTCCCACTAGTCTTGGAACAAAGGTATCGAAAATGTAACCTAGACACCTCAATTTCCTTCAGTAAACAAATTAACAGCACCATTACCAAAACCCTCACCCAACTTAATTGTTTTATAAAATCTCCAGTCTGCTGGCTCCAACAATCAGCAAAACTTTACCAAAAATGTAATAACACCCAAATGGAATATGGACTACCTTTAATAACATTCCACTCTAGTATAAATACTTAAAAACTACAAAGAGCAATCAACAAAATAATTAGATTCATTTCCCTCACTGACCAAAACACTCATCAATGCCTCCTGGTGGAACACTGCAAATGGATACCAGTCAGTCAAAGCTCAACCTTTCTTTTTTCCTGCCTAATTTTCAAACTCAACAATGATACCATCCACCATTTAGACACAAACTACACTTCAGACAACAAAGATACTCCTTAACAGATAATGCTGATAATGCCATATCCCTAGTTAGACTTAGATTCAGAAAGGTGAAAGATCCTTCAATAAGTTGGCCCCAACAGTATGGACTGAAAGACAACTTGTTCAAAGAAGAATCATGCTCCTGTTACAAAAATAAAGGGACGTCTAAGCATGTAGCACATCAAGTAGGTAGGAATCAATAAAGTTTCTCCTAAAGCTCTGTTCATATCATATTATATGTAAATAAAACAGTTACCATTCCTTCTTCATCTGCTGCCATATGATGCAAAACAGCATCCTACATGCACATATCATGTCCAGAACGGTTTCATGTTCTGTTTGTATCAGCTGAGCTGCAACTGTCATCTTGTATGCCAAATTTTGAGAATGTGAATATTTACATATCTATATATTTTTGGTAACTGGTTTTAACTGGTATATGTTTGTAACCTTTTTTGTCATGTGTTTATCACCTTAGAAGTTCTTAAATTTACCGCTGTTGTTCACTGTGCTATTTTGCACTGTTACTACAATTGTTGTCTTGTGGGCATGTGTCATGGTTGAAAAAGTTCTGTGAGCCAGCCCACCTACCTGGTTATCAAATGTGATAAATAAAATAAATAAATGCAATATACATATATTAGAAAGTGAATGTTAACTTCAGTAATTCCTTCCAGTTTAAACCGAACACTTAAAAATTGTTTATAGGGATAACACCTGCAAGACTGTCTTTCCTGAAACTGACTACCTACTAAAGTTACCACAACAGCAAACCTTTCACTGATAACTAGATTGACACTTAAGACACTTTCCTCCCAGCAAAGAAATTTGGTGCCTCAATGCTTGTGATCCTCTGAACACGTTTGTGGTCTGCGCTGTTGTGGCAGGACAGGTAGCTTACATCCTTCTAAGTTGGGAGTTGCTGATTGAAAGCTTAGTGTCTGTTATTCTAAAAGTGTACTGGTTCTGGTTTAAGCACTTGGGCTTCGGGCCAGTTATTTTACATTAAGAAGGCATGGTCTGCACTCATGTGGGAGGAGAGGCTAGATTCTGCCCTTCTGTGCTGGGAGTTTCTGGTTAAAGGCTTATTGTGCCTGCTTATTTGAACTGTTTCTTTCTGAAACTGGTATGCCTTGTTTGCTGTAGCATAGACTAGATTCAGACCCTCTGAATCTGGTTTTATTTGTATAACTTAAGCTCTAATCCAGGCCATCTTTTTTTGGAGAAGGTCCCCCTAGTGGCAGGAGTGTGCAGTTAGAACTTGTCTGATCGAAGACTGCTGGAATGGGGCTCAGTTTTAGCTTTTTATTGGTTAATTGGTTAATTTGTTTAAATCAGTTTGCTCATTTGCTACTGTTATGTTAAAAAAAAATATATATATATATATATATATATATATATATATATATATATATATATATATATATATATATATATATATATACATTTTATGCATTGCCGCTAAGCTGGGGTTAGACTATTCCCCTTACCATAGAGTCTGCTCTTCAAATTTTCCTCTAGAACTAACCAGTTTTTTTTAGTTTTAGCACTCAAATCTGTTTCTTTGAGCTCAGCACTTGTTCAGAACTTGTTGTAAGCACAAAATAAGCTGCAAATTACTACAGCACTCAACTTTCTGCACTTGTCTAGAGGAAAACAGTTTTTAGTACTTAATAAATAAGCACCTATCCAGGCATGTCTAAGGGTCAGATCCCAGTGTTTTCTCGTCTACCTGATGAAACTGGGCATCTTTGGGAAATGCAGCAATTGCCTCATGTACACAGACAACCCTCTCCTCCTATCACCCAACACTACAACCTGTGAGAAATGCACTTATATAGCCAAACTGGAAGAAAACCTCTCTTCACCCAAGACTGGACTACACAGTCAAGAGGAGAAGGTAAACACTTGCACCACACCACACTCAAAACCTACACCACCAAAACACACACCTACATTCGTGGAGGCTCTCAATAAAAATCTGCATAAGTAATAGAGACCTCCAAAGCAGAAACGCAAGCAACCTGCACCCCCCAGTGCAACCCAAATGACACATAGCCTACAAACTCAGAGTGCTACTCAACCACAGCCCATAAGGCACAACAACATACCCAACACTCTAGTCATAGGTGACTCTATAGTCAGGCACACTGATGTTCCACTCACTAGGCTAAACAAGGAGAAAGTCACTGTCAGCTGCCTGTTGGGTGCCAGGATCTGCCACATAACACGCTCACTCAGATCACTCCACAACAATTACAAATATGGCTCTGTCATTGTCCATGTTGGTGTGAATGACCTGAGACGTACCTCCCTGGATTACATGAAAAGAGACATGGAGGAACTCTCCAATCTTGTAGCCAAGGCAATTATGAAACTAGCCCTGAGTAGCATCCTGCCATCACCCAGAATGATACCACAGTACAAGGACAAAATGATTGACTTCAACAATTGGCTAAGCTTCTGGTGTCATTCTAAGGGGATCCGGTATCTGTCTGATTGGGATGACATGATGGACAGACCACAATGCTTTTCCAGAGATGGCCTGCACCTGTTGCCCTTGGGATTCTGGATACTGGCTAAGGCTCTTGCCACCACTATAGTGCCTTTTTTAGGCAAGGTTCAAATGGCAAATTCACCATCGTAACAGGTACAAGCAAACAAAATCTGAGGGTAATGCTACTCAATGATAGAAGTCTAAACCTCAAAATGCACTCACTCGAGGCACTCCTTAAAATGGAGAACATCGACCTCTCTCCTGTGACAGAGACCTGGTTCAAGGCTCCAGAGAGCACCCCTGCATTACCAGGCTATAATTCATACCACATCTTTCGGCCACCTAACCTGGACCAAAACACTAAATGCAGAGGCATGTCCATATTCATTAAGGATATCCACACCTCCAGGCTAGTTGCTCAGCATAATGCATCCGAGATTATACAAGTGCAACTAACTCTGGGCAAGACCATAATCCAAATTGTAGCTTTGCTACAGATCCCCCACCATGCCCCAGGATTCCCACTCCTCATTTCTTGACACAATGGAAAATATTAGGGTACAACCAAACACCCTAATAATGGGTGATTTCAACTATCCCACCATTAACTGGGAAAACTACTCATGTACTAACTCTTTTGCTCAGTGTTTTCTGGAATTCATAAATGCAGCAGTATCCTAGACCTGGTCATTACCAACATGGGTGACCAGTGTTCCAGACCCAGAGGTCAATTCCTCGTTGGTCAGATCCAATCACAAGCTATTCACCTTAGACATCCACATCCCGCCCCCATCCCCAATTAGGGAAAGCACCGTAAAAAAATTCTCCAAAGCCAACTTCACGCTTTTTAAGACAGAAGTAGCAGATGGGCAATAGAGGTACAACTGCTGAATCCTACACAAATGCACTTTATAAGCACTTACATGAGTGCATGGATCATGCTATCCCTAACAGAACCAAGATGCTATCCACAAAAAAAAGGAAGCCAATCTGGTGGTCCCTTGCCATAAACAAACTCTACAACAGAAGATAGAAACTGTTGCAGAAAAGAGTAAAATCCCATAATTGGAGGAACTCCCTGGTCAGCCTCAGTAAGTAGCTGAGATCCCTCATAAAATCCTCCAAAGCTAGTGGCAAAAACAAAATCACCACTGATTCTAAAGACAACCACAAAGCATTCTATAGCTATGTCAAGAATCTCAATGGCAACACTCAGATCTGCTCTGAGTTACAGAACAATGGCACTAAATATACAGAACCAACTGATATTGCCAACATCCTAGCAGATAGGTTCAGTGATAACTTTATCCCCCTCTCACCCCTAAAGGGCCCATCTCTATACCAGAAGAATGCAAATTTCCTGTAATCATGGCTGCACAGGTAAAAAACACACTCTCCAAAGCCAAGAACACAGCATCCATGGGACCTGACAACATCCCAGGCTGTGTTCTACATGAACTACAGAATGAACTGGCATCCCACCTAAGTACCATGTTCAATCATAGCCTCACCTCAGGCTTTGTGCCCACTGAATGGCGCACAGCAACAATTATGCCACTCCACAAAGGGGGAGCCACCACAGACCCTGGGAACTACCGCCCCATTAGCCTGATAAGCCTGGTCTGCAAGGCCATGGAACGTACCATCATGGAACTTATAAACAAAGACACTGGTAATCTCTGAACTCTGGACTCCACCCAGTTCAGATTTGTAAAAGGCAGATCATGTTTCCTAAACCTGATAGACTTCTTTGAAGCAGTCACCAAAGCCGTAGATGAGGGTTAGGTGGTTCACACAGCATATCTAGATCTCGTTAAGGCTTTTGACACCACCCCCCACTCTGGAATTATAGATAAACTCACTAAACTAGGTATAAATCCCTATGTCACAAGATGGGTTGCCAACTGGCTCACTGACATAACCCACACTGTGAAAGTAGCAGACTCCAAATCCGACTTCAGACCAGTGACAAGTGGAGTACCACAGGGTTCAGTCCTGGGTCCTCTCCTGTTTGGTATCTACTTCTCTGAAGTACAGACTAACACAGAAGGTCTTTGGCTAATGAAGTTCGCAAATGACTGCAAACTAGGAGCCATAATCAAAACTCCTAATGATGTGGACATCCTACAAATGAGCCTCACTGAGACAGATGCCTGGTGTCAAAGCCATGGCCTCAAGCTCAGTGCCAAAAAGTGCATTGTCATTCCCTTTGGTAAAAATTCTGTACCCATGAACTACCCAATAGGTGGTAGTCTACTTGACACCGAAAGTGTGATAAGAGACCTTGGGACACAGATGGATAGTAGTCTCTCCTTTGATAATCACATTGCCACAGTAGTCAGGAAATCCTTCTACGTGGCACATCTCATCACAAAAGGTTTCTCATCCAGGCAAAAAGAGGTTATTGTTCTCCTCTACTCATCACTCATTAGACCCATTATAGGGTACAATGCCCCTTTTGGTATGTAACTCACAAGACATCTACAACAACTGGAAAGGCCGCAGAAATACCTCACAAAGAGGATTACTGGCCTCAAAGAGATGCCCTACGCAGACTGTCTAAAAAAACTCCAGCTTTACTCCGTCGCATATTGCCTACTCAGAGGTGATCTCTGCCTAACATACAAAGCTGTGTTAAACCCAGAGCTGTTGGACATGCTCCACTTAAAGAAATCCCAATCCCTCTGAGCTACATGCTCTAGGGACCTAAACCTTATCACCACAATAAACAGAACATGCTGGAGGGATAGATTCCTGTCCCAGAGTCTCCCTGTACTCTGGAACAAACTACCTATCTATATCAAACAAAGCTCTTAGCACTCTTCAAGAAAAGTCTGGATGATTAGATGGGAAATAGGAATTTCACCCTGGGCATCACTTCAGTTGTTCTGCTCAACAGCGGCACAGGAAAATTATTTTCTTGGGTGGCGAAAGCCAGGGTACCTTTTTGGCTAGGCTTATATAGGCCCTAGGGCCAATAGCCTAGCACCTACCTATGAACCTATGTATCAACTGCAGAATTTCAGTACTGGTTTGTAACAATTTATTTTCAATTGCACGGCACTCCCTTATTTTATCATAGGCATACATTTCTTTCTTTTTTTTTTGCAGGATGGATATCTTCCCTAATTACTAGCCAGAGTTTTAACATAACTGTTTTCTAACATAACTTATATTTACAGAGTTCATAGTTTTATAGGTACTCATTAGGTTGTTGATCTTCTAGGTTCTTTGATGCCTAGCCTTGGATTTCCATTGTAATTATTAGCCCTCACATTTTGTAATATGGTGGGCTGAGCAAGTATATGTTGGGGTAATTACATGTTTCCCATGTGGACCAGTGGTGATAAACCAGGGGGCTGACTTTGCGGTTAGCCATGGATTCTTCCAAATTACATTTGAATAGAGTAAGGAAGGTACTCTGCTTTATGTGGAGTGGAAGATAGTTCCATAGAAATGGTATTCTTTTTGATACATACCTGTTCCTCCAGCATGTTCTATTAATTTTACATAAAATATTTACATCCCTTGAGCAGGAATTTATTACACCATTGGACTTGTGAATGTGTAGTAGGTATGACAGAATAAGGTCTGAGGAGGCTCTCTACATGAGGCAGGGATCACCTGTCAATAATGTGTTTGATACTGAGAAGAGAGACAAGACTTTGAGATCGCCTGTGTTGCTTTTATTGTTTAGACCCTTGACATTTTTGTGAGAAAATATTGAGGTCATTCCAGTTGTGCCAAGTATTTTGACAGGTGCATACTAAAAGGGGCATTATACTCAATGATCTGTCTAATGAGTGCTGAGCACAGTAGAACAGTTATGTCCCTGGATTTGGATGTCATATCTTTACATATAAGCTGTGTGATGAAAAAGGACTTTATTACAAAGATGGATACTTGGAGATTTAAGGCAGTTCATTGTCAACAAAGTTTGTCAGATCTCTAATAACAGAATCGGTTTTCAAGGTGGGTGTGGTCCATGTGATAGTTACAAAAGGAGCCACGTCTGCCAAAGGATATGATTACACTTTTCTTGGCCTTAAATTTTAGTCCACTGTTTTGACACCAAGTATTTATTGGGACAGGCCCCCTTGTAGGATCCTGGTGGTCTCTGGGAAGTTTACAATGGAAGTGAGTTTGCAGTGATCTACAAACTTGGTCAGCTGCATACCTTAACAATAGCTTTAACCTCCAAAATGTCAATGCCAAAGAGGAGTGACCTAAAGATTGAATCCTGGGGCACTCTACTAGTGGCAGGTTTTTTGCAGGAGGTACAGCAGCTCACCTTTATTTTCTGGGTTTTATTAGTGAACCACTATGATATCCAATGAGTTACATAGAAGCTGATATTTAGCTTGGAGAGTTTCTCTATGATGCCTGAGTGTGGGATGGTGTTGAACACCTCTGCAAGGTCCAGATATGCAGTGTGCACTGATTTACCCTCATATATTGCCTCAATGTTTTTTATCTAAGAAATTGACCAGGTTAAGTAGGCAGGACCTATCCTTGACAACTCCCATTTGGGTTGAGTAGAGAGTCTGTAGGTTACCTACATGCCTGTTTATTAGTTCCATAATGATCCTTTCCATAGGCTTAGAGATGAGACTGGTCAGGATTATGGGTATATCACAACCTGGGTCTGCAGAAGCCCCACCTTTGTGCAAAGGAATGACTGTTGCTGTCTTCCGTTCATTCAGTACAAAGCTTTTTGAGGCAAAAATTTGAATAGGCTTTGTATGTTGTCTGAAAGTCATGTTACAGGGTAACTGGTAGGCAGCCTGGTATCTTATCATTCCCCATATACGTAGTGTTTTTGCCTTAGACAGTTACTCGGGAACTTGTCCTTGGGAGACTGGGGGGGGGGGGGGTTAGATGTAGCTATTTGATCTGAGATTTCTGGAGAGGAGAATGGGGTGAAGTTAGAACTGAAACTGATTGCCTATGTCCTCTGGGTATGAATGTACAATATCACTTAGTATTAGCTTTGTGCAATGTTGGCCATTAGTTGTGACATTTGTAACACAGATAAAAAAAGGTTTTCTGGTTTCTTTCATTTGTGTGGCTATTTTTACCGCATATCTGGCTTTAGTTTAGCAGGAATATTTTTGGCTTCTTGGGATTTAGATTTATTTCTGTGTGGAATTAGTTTTTTTTTTCCTTTATTATAGGTCTTGTTTATCTTAAGGTTCCACCATATGGGTTTGCTTTTCAATTTGGTATATTTATTTCAGAGGGCATACAAATAGATCTAGCTATTTAAATATGCAGCGAATTTAGCAGTAAAGAATTCTGCTTAAACAGTGGAATTGTCAAGGGGAGGTAGATTTTGAATTTAGCCAGGGTCATCACTCAGTTTCTTTGCACAGTCTCTGAATATCTGTTTACTGAAGGATGTTTCATGCATCAGTCTGCAAATATTGTGTGCCTGTACAAGTGATAGTCATTGATGCCCTGTGCTGATGGAGTGCTTTCATTAATCTTTAACAAGGTCTCTGTGATGATGCGTACATCAACTTTTCCAGGATAAGTAGTGCTTCTAGGGTGTGGCGTTGTTTTAACACTCCTGGTATTGAGTAGCGATACAGTAATATTGTCTGGGTTCTGTTTAGTTATGTTGGAAGCTTTAGAAGATTGACATTGACTAGAAAATGTAATATGGGAAGGATAAGGTTTTGATCAACATATGGAAGCCTTGGGGGGGTGAGGTACAGGCCATCCCTGGCAAAGCAGTTAGGACTGTCGACTATCTCTTCCCAGGTTGATATATACTGTATACCCTTTGAATGACACCAGAAGCTAAGTCAGTAATTAAAGCCAATTATCTTTTGTTCATTTTTGTGGCATCATTCTTAGGGATGGTAACATTTTTTTAAGGCAGGGTTCATATCCACCTCAGACACATATTCTGAGTGCTCTACCATGTCTCTCTCTTCATGTAATCTAGAAAGGTATGTCTTAAGTCACTTACACCTGTATATACAATGACTGCATCATATGTGTACTTGGGGTGTAAGTAAGGTGGAAACAGACCTGAATCTGTACCAATACTTCTCACCATACTTCATAACCTCTTAGATCAAAAAATCTGGCTAAATCTATAAATAATGGAGGGACAAAGACCCCAAAATAGGAACAATTTTAAACATTTCTCTTACAAACTTAGAAAGTTAATAGAATATCAGATTTTGCATCAGCATGAATTTTCTGAAGGGTATGAAGTCTGAAACTAAAATGTCTGTCATTATTTCCTGACTTCAATCTTCAAGGATTTGCCAATGATTTCCTAGAAAACCACAATTTATTGAAAAATGG
This sequence comes from Protopterus annectens, assembly GCF_019279795.1. NCBI lineage: Eukaryota > Metazoa > Chordata > Ceratodontiformes > Protopteridae > Protopterus > Protopterus annectens. The sequence continues at coordinate 992,885,538 of NC_056744.1, forward strand.
ACCAAAAATATGAAGGAAAAAATCTGGACATTCTGCACAAATCTGTACAGTTGAGGGGTTTGCTTGTCACTATTTATTAGGTTATTAATTGTAAGACATATATAATTAGTGACAGTTTAACATTCCTGAATAAAAATGTTATTGCTCTAATTTTATCTTATTGAAATGAAGGCAATTACTATTTAACATTGATGAGTTATTTTGTTGTTTCCAACTGCACCCCCCCCCCCGCCCAAATCTGTTTCTTTCCCGTTTCTGTTCTTTTTTTCTGCAGGTCCAGAAGTGCCTGGGGCACTGTGACTGCAGCTATCACAGATGCAGGAACATTCACCATCACCCCACTGCCCACCTAGAAAATACTTCACAGGGTCGGAGCAGTGGCTCCACCCTTGTTGGCACACCAGTGCATAGCAATGGGCAACTGGGTAAGGCAGCACCATTGGCATCGGGATCTGTTTGAGACTGTGATAGTGAGGATGGTGGAGAAGTGACAGGACACATGTGAAAGGCTTCTCCAGCAGGTGCAGAACTCAATGTCTCAGTTGGCTCCAACTATGAAGTCACCAGAGGCCTTGATCCCCTCATCGGGCATTGCCCTATCCAGATCCATCAGGGCAGACTAGGAAGATACAATTGCATGGACCTCCTTACAATCTCCTTTACGTCTCCTATCTGTATGTCTTTTCTGCCCCCCCACGCTGTCATCCCACCATAGTGTTTCTACTTCTCTTGCCTTTCCTTTATATTTTGATTGCAAAAAAATCTCTGTTCCCTAACTCTCTCTTCTACACACACACTGTCTTTTTTCCTTCCCCAGCTTCACTTATTGAAATACATGTTCAGAAAATGGGTGTCTAGCCGCAACAAAAGATTATCCATCCTCTTCCGGCATACCCCTCTTAAATATGTTCCTTTTATAATTTTCTTGTCTGCTCTCTCCCCTTTTTCTGACTGTCCTATCTTCCCCCATCCTAGCCTTATAAAAGTCTCACCAGAGTCCATATTAGGATATCTTCAGAGTAAATGTAAGTCTTTAACAAAGTTTTAATAAGCTACAGGCCAGTGTGACTGAGCCATAACAAGTGCAAAATCTTGTGGAAAGTTCTTAAGAAATCCATGCAGCTTCAAACTTGCTACCACTTGATGAAAACAGGTGACAGCATTTGTGAATTTAAGCAATATAAAGCATGTTAGGTTTTATTCATATAACTGAACTCACTTTATATCAGTTTACACCGATTAAGATGTGTAACACTGTACTGGGCATTTTTTTGGAAGTTCAAGAATTTCTAAAGTCAGCACTGCTTGTTTGTACTTTATTCATTTGGAGACAGGTGTAGTGGTATAATTTTCAGATTCTCCTTACACATCTGTGAAGGACGGGATTATGAATACCACTCTCCATCTGAACAACTAAGTATTGTTTTCTATTCATTGTGCAAAGGCATTTACCTCTGCATATTTAACTTGCACTAGGACTGCTGTAACTTCTTTAACATCTATGTAATGTTATTTTATTAACTTTTAAGATTTTGTATCTGGTATTTATTTAATTATTATTTATTTATGAGGGTATTATGTAGCACTGTAAGTGGTCAAGCTGCTGGCATCCATCTGTAATTCTTCACAAAGCGGTAAGCATTATATTTTTGTTTTTCATTATTATTATTATTATTTATGTGTATATATTTATTGATAACATGACACAGGAAACTGGAGTATTTGAATTCTAATGCTTCAGATTTAGCTTCAGGATGTGTACTGATACCTAGCCATATCTAAGGTGATGACACTACTACTTTGTCAGGATGAATGGTGTGGGAAACAAAAACTTCTACCAGCCTACCCAGAGAAGTGTGTGTGTATATATATATATATATATATATATATATATATATATATATATATATATATATACATATATATATATATGTGTGTGTGTGTGTGTGTGTGTGTAAAAGTCTCAGGAAGTTGTCAGTGTGAAGTCCCAGTCTGGGTCTGGATGCTAGAAGCCCATATCCAGGACAGCAGTGCATTTTTCCCTATATGCTGTTGAAGTCAGGTTGTATTTGGTGAATTAGTCAGTGAATTACATTTGTGTGTATCTTTTCTACTATAACTTGTTGGGGGAGGGTGTCAGTGTTATGACTCAGTAGACCATACTGTGGAAGCCATCATATATATTGTTGGCATTAGAGTGAATGCAGGAAATGCAGCTCCTCTCCCTCACTTATAAAATGTGACATTTTGTTGGCAGGTTAGGGATTCAAGCCACATCAGTGCTAGACAGGCCACCACAGATTCAACAGAATTTCTGGTGATTTCAGCAATAGTTTCAAATGAAAACGGTTATCTTTTTGGACTTCTAAGGATTTAGACATTGGCAGGTGAGTGACCACATTGCAGAAAAAAGTAGCACTAATTAACATATTGTTTGGATTATTTGCATGGCCACGAATATTATATCGAAAAGAAAATTGTTAAAGGTCAAATAGACAGTATAGAATTAGTTTGTCAAAATTGAAATTCAAAATCTCAGCAATTTAATTATAGAAAATGTTACATGATCTTTATGGTTATTGATATTTTAAACAAAGTTGTTCAGAACAGAGAAATGTTGTTTCCTCTAATACTGTATTCTAACTCTTCAGATTTAACTTTATGGTCTAGAACTCTGATGAAATTTTGTAAATGCCATGTGTGTGTATCCTTCCATGTTGACTCATATAATATCAAGAAAATGTTAAGAGACAACTGGAAGATTTGGGTTAGTAATCTTGGAACTTGGCCATATTCTTGGCAGTGCACCCATTTTGTGTTAATAAAAGAAGGAACAATTGTAAAGGATAATGAAACCAAAAGTCGATATCCTCTTCTGAAGTACATACAACAAGAAGCATGGTAACTTAAACATTTCCATACACTTCAGACCCCGTAACCATTGGAGGTTCAATTATGAAAGTCCATGCATTTCCTTTTATCATTAGTTAACACTTTTTCTGTAGCTGGTCACTTTGTAAATTAGAAAAATGTATTCTATATCACTAAATAACTTAACCTGTGAAGCTTTTTTATGTAGGCAAGATAACTTGTATATAAATTATAACAACAAACTTCTCACTACCAATCAAGAAATTATTCATATATTTGAAACAATATACAGGAAATTGTATGGACCCCAAGATATGCCTTCTTTAGAAACCTACAATGATTTATTTAATAATCTCAAATTTCCAGTTATTGGCAAACACCAAGCTGATTCTCTGGAAGCTCCTTTCTTATCGGAGGAAATTGCGGATGCAATCATGAGCCTAAAAAAGAACAAAGCCCCTGGTCCAGATGATTTTACCTCAAATTTCTACAAAACCTTTGCTACCAAATCGATTCCTATTCCTCTTAAAGTCTTTAACCAAATTATAAAGTTTGGATTTAGGGACTTGTATTTAAATAACTCCAAAACCATTTTCATTCCAAAACCCAATACTGACAAAGCAAATCCAACAAATTATAGGCCAATATCACTCATGAACATAGATATTACATTTTTTACTACAATGCTAGCAAACAGACTTAAAAAAAAATCTACCTGCAATCATATCCACAGTGTAATCGGGTTTCATGCAAGGAAGACAAACATGGGAGAATACCATTACATTGGATGCAGCTATACAACTACTGGAGAAAGGTAAATTTCCCAGGTATCTCCTGGCACTGGATGCCACTAAAGCATTTGATAGAGTTAATTAGAATTTCTTGTTTTTAGCATTACAACATTTTAAAATCCCAAATGATTTTGTAAATGTAATTAAAATATTATACAAATCTTCTTATACCACTCTGGTCATCAATAAAACCTACTCTAAGCAAACAAAACTTGTTAATGATACAAGGCAAGGCTGCCCCCTTTCATCTTATCTTTTTAACATATACATTGAACCCTTATTCCTATATCTATCACAAAGAACCTTTCACCATATACACAAAATATTGAACAATAGCCTTCTACTATCAGCCTATGCAGATGACCTAAATCTATATTTCGAATTACCTAATACTGATTTAAACAAAATCTTAAAATCTATTGACATTTTCACAAAATCATCCAATTATGAAATAAGTTCTTCCAAGTCTCTCATCTTTCCAATTAACCTTGATGATTTTATATAATCTGTTCGAATTGTGCTTTTGGTGTTCTGATGAAGTCTAATGTTTTAGATGAAAGCGCTAAACCTTTGTTCTTATTTATTTTTTTAATAAATAATTGTTATTTAAACCTCTGGAGTGAGTTCTTGGCATCCACAGTGGTCTGTTTTTTATTTACTATAGTGTGGTCATGACTACGTGGGTTGTTCTTCTAATTAACCTGCTGGGGCATAGCTCATCTCTCTTTCCAGAATCCAAAATTAAACTCAACTCTTCACTCAAATACCTGGGTATAATGTCTGAAGACAATCAAAAAAACTATTTTCAAAATAACCTTCTTAGGTTTTGGATGAATATCAAGCACGATCTGGATCGATGGAAAAACATGAAACTTTCTGTCCTATCCAAAATAGCAGTTATAAAAATGAACATCTACCCAAAATACTTTATCAATTCAATGCAACTAATTCTATCATTCCTATTTGCTTCTTTAGAAGAATTAATAGAGCTCTAAAAAAATTCATCTGGTTTCCAAAAACTCCTAGAATTGCTTTCTCAAAGCTAATGCTTCCAAAAAATAGGGGAGGACTTGGACTGCCAGATTTCAAGTTATACTACGACATAATTTGTTCCAGCCTAATCACCTTAATAGCAAAGCATGACCCCAAAAAAATACTTGGTCCCCACTTGGGATCAAGTTATGGTATCCTCATGTCAGAACAGCAAATATTAATGCCAAAGCTTTACCTTTTATGGACAAATCTATATTAAAAAACGTTAAGTTACATAAATGAATCAAACATAAAATCAATTCATTTCAAGACCTGCTTTCTTCCCTACCATTAGTGCACACACTTATTTACTGCAGCCAATTCATTTAAATCCAAACCTTAAAATAGGTAATAAATTGATAAACTTAGACCAATACCCCCAAATTAAGAATTATACCATCTGGGATTTCTACAAATTAAACGACAGTTCATTAAACGATACTAAAAAACAATCTCAAACTGGACAACAAATACACTATAATGCTGAGACAAGTTAAAGAAGTTGCGTCAGTTATTAAAGGTATCCCTGAAAATGTATTGGAGGAGGTAAATCTTGCACAAACCCTATTGAAACTCTTAACTCATTGCATACAATTTGATTTCTTCTATTAGATACCAATCTTCTCTCACATATGCACAATATTGGAAGTTAAGAATAACAGACTAACTGATGTCCAACTCTCTCAGGTTATAGAAAATATGATCAAATTCTCTCCCTATAAAAAACGCGTTTATACTCAGCTAATGATAAATAACAATGCCTACTACATGCCAGAACGTCTAAACAAATTTAATCTAAACATATCACCTCTTTGCCCATTCTGTCCTTCAAAGATGGCTGACCTCTTCCATGTACTTTGGTACTGTAAATATGCACAAAATCTTTGGAACTCATTAAGGATTAAGCTTGAAAAAATGGGTTATGGGAAATCTTCCCTTACATGGGAGTTTGCTATCTTGCATGTAATTCCAGTTGCTATGCCCAAATCTGACCTGTACATCCTTATTGTTCTCTTTGAGTTAGCCAAACTTTATATTACCCAAAACTGGCTGGATAGGACAAAAATTGGAAGGGCTTTACAAACATGGCCTCTAAATACATTACATCTCATAAATTGAGGTGATAAAATCAAACATGTGAGATATCAGAGTATTTGGAACCTTATCCTCGAACAAATTTTGAAATTAAGGTATAGCATGAGCACATTCACTGACTTAACCCTACTTAGCTTGGAATCCTTTTCCTCTCCTCTTCTTCCTGATAAATAAAGAATGAATGATTATGTCAATTTATTTCTGGTTTTTAGTAGTCTTATGTATATCTAAAATTTTGACTCATTATAGCACTGTATGTAAATAATTGTGCATAGTGTGGTTAGAATTATCCTTTATCAACCACCTGTTTCTAATCTTGTGCCCTTTGTAATTGCTTAATTGAATATGTTTACAACCTCCTTTCTTCTTTTATCTTCTCTTGTTTTTTTTTTAATTGCTATCTGTAATTTTATGATAGGAGGTAAGATGTACACTTCTGTTGTTGTTCTGTTAAGGCATTTTCTCTTATATTGTAATTTCAATCTACTGTTCTTTCACGGTTTATGGTTTGTTTAATAAGTAATTGTAAAAACAATAAAATAAATGGAAAAAAAGATAACTTGTACATTATCTCAAAGAGTGTATGAGCATGCTTATGTAATCACAGCAGTGATTAGAACTAATGCATTACATAAATGCTCTTCTACATTGTTCAGATTAATAAAACATGTTCTTTGTGATTGAAAATATGAATTTGTACACAGGGGGATGTACCCTTAAATACCATCTTGGAACAATGTGAATTGCCTTGGCAGCTGATGTTAAACACAGGTCAAACATAGAGTTGAATGATGACTGTAGGATTAAATCTGTTTTAAGGGCATGACCATTAAAATGATATCAACATTTTTTCACTCACTATTATATCATCAATTTTATTACATAATTTATCATTTTGTATGACTTATTGACCTTTGTCAGCACTTATTTCTTTTGCTGCAAATGCACACTTTTTTATTTTTATTAATTTCTTGTGACTGTTTTCCAGTCTATCAAATGTTAAATTTTATTACTCTTTTTTTTTTATCATGTGACCTGTGGATTAATACAGTTAATCAATGTGTATTTTGAATTTCACCATTTTGAATAATTGTGTTTTACGATTATCAGACAAAAGTGCTCACTCAGTCTTTGTCAATATTTTAACATCTGCATCCCAGTTTCTGCATTTTTGTCAGTTTCAAGTAAGGGCAGGATAAATCCACTCAAAAGTGAGTAAAAAAAACAAACAAATAGCAGGTATTTCAATTTTACATCAAAATTGGTAAACTAATTATATTAATTACTGAATATAAACCCAGCAAAAATGAAATGTAACAAAAAATATTACTCTGAAACAATGGCATGGCCCAATAATGTTTTGCACTTGAATTTTGTGTCAATATAGAGCCCTTAAATCCAAATAACTAATTGCAAAACTGCTGTTTATACATTTTATGTGCAACACTGCAGTGAAATAATTCCCTTTTCCATTCCCATTGTAGCACAGTTGCTAAACTTGGATTGAAAACTGACATTCTAGCAGTGGCATATACCAAAAACAGGGATTACATTTTCCAGACGGAATGTCAGTGAAGACAGATGCAGGGCAGAAAGCATGTGCCAGGGAGTATATGAGGAACAGGAACACTAGAGGGGACACAAAATTATGACAAATGATACTGGGAGAAGCTTTAAGGCTAAATCTAACACAAAAAACAACCCCCACTGGTGAAATACTTACCTTAACACAGTATGTAACAAAAAAAAAGTCATGGCCAAAATCCAAAAGACCGACTCTCATAGAGACAAGAGCTCTCTAATTCAAATAAACAAGAAACTGTGAGGTCTAATAAAGTCCAATAATACCAATTATGAGGTCAGGATAGCCTCCCAGGCTAAGGAGAGTCACAAAGCCTTCTTCAGCCATGTCAGGAACCTTAAAGGTAATACTCAACAGTGTGCAGAACTGGTGGTAAATAGCACCACTTTCACTTACCAGGGTGATATAGCAAATTGACTGTCTGATAAACTTAGCTCTAACTTCATCCCCACTACCCCCTGTGGAATCCCTTCTAGCATATTGCCCCCATCTAGCAACAGAGAGCAGATACTGGTGGGACTTAATAAGGCCAAAAACGCTGCTTCAGTGCCCCCTATCAGTATCCCCAGTTGCTTCCTAAATAGCCTAAAACATGACCTAGCAGGACCACTTGCACTTTTTGACTACAGCCTCAAAACAGGTTCTGTGCCAGGTGAATAGAGGGCCACAATGGTCATCCACCTTCATAAGGGTAGACCATGAACTGACCCCAGAAACTACAGACCCATTAGTCTGACAAGTTTAATCGGGAAACCATGGAATGAATTATCATGGAAATGATCAAAAAGGATACTGTAAGCCTACAAATACTGGACCCATCCCAGTGTGGCTTTGTTAAAGGAAGGTCTTGCCTACTCAACCTGGTAGACTTCTTTGAGAGAGCCAACAAGGTTATGGATGAGAGGAAAATGGTGTATACCTCCTACACTGACCTGGACAAGGTGTTTGATACAATACCCTCTGAGGTATTGTTGACAAACTCTCAGATCTAAGCATACATCCCTGCGTAAGTCATTGGCTGCTGGCTGGCTCACAGATAAGACTCAAGAATTCAAGATTGGTGAGACCACCTCCACCCAGAGACCAGTCACTGGTAGAATGCCCCAGGGCTCCTTGTTGGGCCTGATCCTGTTTGGCATTTACTTCTTAGAACTCAAAGCTAATGTCAAAGGCTTTTGGTTCACCAAGTTTGCAGATGACTGTAAATTGGGAGCTATTACAGATTACCCCCCTGACACCAACATCCTACAAGAGGATCTAACACAAACAAATGGCTGGTGTCAAAGCCATGGATTCAAACTCCGTGCAAGAAATGCATTATATTGCCCATTGGGAAATCATTCACCCAAGCTAATTTCTCCATCAATAAAACACCCCTAAGAGTTGACCCAGTAGTTAGAGCTCTGGGAACATATGTAGGCAGTAATCTGGCCATTGACCAATACATAGCCAAGGTAGTAAGAAAATAATTTTATGTCACCCAACCATAAGCAAAGGTTTTACTATCTTGGCTATGTGTTGGTCAATGGCCAGATTACTGTACAGAAGGCTGACTGATTGATTCAGGCTTGGCTTTGAAGCTACAGTGGGCATAAATATAAGATTTATTCTGAAAACAACTCTTTTTAAGAAGGGTAAAATAGGTAGTGTTTGACTGAAAGGGCCTATAATTCATAGTGTCTTCACTAAAGGAAATTTTTCAAAGAACAGTTCAGATCTGTTAAATCTACTCTTTGAAAAGTGGCAGTACTGTGCAGTGTAAGTCCAATAGTGGGACATTGACTTATATGAGGGGTACAAGAGATAAGGTTGCCTTTAGAAAGGCTTTGTAGATGTTAAGGAAAGTGAAAGAAGAAGACTGACACTAACTACTGAAAATTACTGTCAGGTGCACTTTAATGGAAGAATAACTTTGACCAGCATAAAACAATACTGACAGGTATGAAAGTACTCCTGGAAAAGGGGTGGCAAATGATAGTACACCTTTATCTTCAGACCATGAAGTAAAGCACCCTTTTGTTTTTGTAAATGTTTTTCAGTAGACAGTTTTTATAAGGATATCAGAAAGGTGATCACTTTCTGTGGAAATTCTGAATGAACAATTATAGTGGAACTGGACCAGCTTTAGGGAATGTAATTCTGGCTAGTAGTAGGCATCCTTCAATCCCAAAGAATCATGGGTTTGCACCTCTATTGGACTGATTTGAGCAGCATCTTCTGTGGCTGTGCATTCCAGTCTGGGAGAGGTAGTCCTTTCCACAATCTGGGCAGCACTAAGCAGATGCTGGTCTGGTATCATGGGCATAGATCTTACTGAGGGCTCTCTTATCCTCTGCCCTCCTTGCCAAGGTGGGTTCATATATAGTGAGAACTTCCTTTCCTTCCTATTTCCAGGCAATCTTGTCTGAGGTGACAGAATACCAGTTGTTTACGCTGATGGAGAGAGCACTGAGGTCATGCTTATATATGTCCTTGTAGTGCAATTTGGGTCGCACTTTCAGCCTCTTTCTAGACTCCAGCTCTCCAAAAAGGAGCTTTTTTGGTATTTAGCCATCTGTCAGGTATGAGACATGACCCAACCAGTGCATAAATCTCTGTTTCAGGAGAGTGAACATGGAGGTGGTGCCTATCCTCTCAAACGCTGTGCTGTTAGGAATCTTGTCCTGCCATGAGATACCAATTATCCAACTAAGGCAGCGCATATGGAATCCATTGAACCATTGCTCCTGTTTTGAACACAGTATCTATGTTTCACTGGCATAGAGTAATATGCTCAAAAAGAATAGCTGTGTAAAATCTTACCATAACCATAGATGTTTTTGTCTTCTATGTTTCAGTATTCTTTATATGATGGATTTCCTGCCAAAGGTGGACCCGATATTTAGGCAGTATACAAAAGACTTTTATTCATTTATTTGACATTTGTTGACCAGGATAGTCCGACTGAGCAAAAGCCATTTTTCAGTGGAGGCCTGGGAAGAATAGCTCCACAGTATAATAACCAAGAATAATTACAAAAATTGGGATGACATACAGTATATAATATGTATTATTCAATAAAACAGTAGAAAACATTTAAGAGAATATAGGTGAAACTCCACAGTACAATAAGTTAAGCTCAACAATAAAACAAATCAAGAATAGCACTCAAATGAGGTAAGAATACAATAGACAAAAACATTCAAGCAATAAGTGATAATAGCAGAGTAAAGATAATTAGCAACAGAACCATATTAATGTGAATATAAGGCTTGGTAATAAGTAGTGACTGAACAAATGCTGAAAGATACACAAAGTTCATTTCAAATGGAAGTGTAACTCATACATTGCAGTTAGAGAGAAAGTTTAGCACTAGTGAGGGCAGGAAAGGTGATGATAATGATGGGGAGAGGGAGGGTTCAGGTGGGGTGATTACAGTGCAGGTTCTGGTGCTGTAGAGGTAACGTTTGAGAGTTTTCTTGAATTCAGTAAAGTGGGTGATGTTTCTAAGAGACATGGGAAGCTTGTTCCATGCAAGAGCAGGAAGGTAGTTGTAGAGATTCTGTTAAGGAGGTTTTTTAGGTTTGTGGATCTGTAAGAGACCCTGGTCTGCACTTCTGAGGGGTTGAGAGGTCTTATAGAAGGAGACTAGGAAAGAGAGGCTAGGGCAGGAGGAAGGTTTGTTCAAGATAGAGTGGATGATTAGAAGTTGTGTAAATATGAGCCAGCTGTGCATTTGGAGAGCATGACAGTGATGTGATCTAGAAGGCTGATTAGCTACAAATCTAGCAACTTTGTTGTACGTAGTTTCAAGCTGGTGATTAGCAAGGACTGTAGGTTGGTTAGTATTTGAGAGCTGGAGAAGAGGTTGGAGAGAAGGTATGTTTGGGCTAGAGAGATCCTAGAGTTGGGTGTGAGAAACCTTTTGCTACGATAGAGTAGGCCAAGCTTTTGGTGGCCTTTTTTTCATACAGTGAAGAACATGAAGGTCAAATTTAAGCTAATCATCTATTATTGCTCTGAGGAGCTTAGTCTGGGTTTCAGGTTTGATGCTGGTGTTGTTGAGGAAGGAGATCGTAAAGGAGGTTTTAAAATGATTAAGGGATTTTGGGAGGAAGAGTAAACATTTTGTCTTTTTAGGGTTAAGTATGAGTTTGTTGTTAGTAAGCCAGGTTTCAGTGAGGTTAAATGAAGTTTGTGTTAGAGTTAGGAGGTTAGAGGGATTATCAGCAATGGTAATGATTGTAGAGTCATCAGCATACTGTATGAGAGGACAAGATGTGCATAGTTGATTAGTGAATATATTAAAGAGGATAGGCCACAGGACTGAGCCTTGTGGGACACCCATTTTGATGGAGAGAAAAGGAGAGTAGGCAGAGAACCATTTTACAGATTGCTGCCTGTCTGTGAGATAGCTGTAAAACCAAGAAATTGTTGCTGAAGAGAGGTTGAGCTCGGAGAGTTTAGAGAGGAGGATGAGGTGAGAGACAGTGTTAATGGCTTTTGAGAGGTCTAAAAGCAGACAATTTACTAGTTTATCATTGTCTCTGGCTAGAGCAGTGATGACAAACCAGTTGGGTTTGGATTGTCAAAAGCTCCGGGCACAAAATAATTCAGTCACTTCACATGAGCAATTAATGCAAAAGCAGTGTCTTTGGTAACTCGGGTGTTGGTGATCACTGACGTGTCACCCAAAATGTCGTGGCATGTATCATCTTTGGCACGCATGTCATAGGTACACCATCACTGGGCTAGAGAGATGGAGTTAGTAGAGGATTAGATGGCAGTAGTGGTGCTGTGATGAGAGAGGAATCCATGTTGGGTAGGGGTGATTAGGTTATTTTGAGTAAGATAACCTGAGATTTGTATGTGAATACAGTGCTCAAGTACTTTGGAGAGGAGAGAGAGTAAATCGGTAGTTAGAGAGCTCTACAGAATTACCTCCTTTGTGGAAGATATAGAATTGTTTCCAAAGAGTAGGAACTGTAGATTCACTGATTGAGTGGTTTATATGGATGGAGAGGGTTTATATCAGAACATTGAAGGCTGATAAGTCCGAAGCTCACAACTTCGAACTTCAAACCTCAAAAGACTGCAACATCGAACCGCAGAACAGAGATTGCCATAGAGTGTGGGAAGGGAAGATTTTCCCTTACTGCACTATAGTGCAATCTCGGAGTTGGTATATTTAAGTAGCGGGGGTGTAGGGGGTAAGCCCCCCTGCATAGAGTGTTTTTTGGGGGAAATAGTTGGTATTGTATTTTTGTACATTCGATGTAAGCTTTCGAGGTTTGCAGTTCGAAGTTGTGAGCTTTGGACTTGTAAGCTTTTGATCATCTCATATAGACCCGATGGAGACAGGGTAAGCAACAGAGTTGGCTGCAATCTTTAGGAAGGAAGATGGCAGGTTGTTGGCAGATGGGGAGCATGGTTTACGTTTGAGAAGAAGATTTTTAATGTAGCTTGTTGGAACAGGAGTTAATGAGAATGGGCTGTTATGCAGGGGGGTGGCAGGTGTAGGGTTGGTTGGGTTGGAGTTTTGAGTAAGTTTGCTGATGGTATTTTATGATGTAAAAATTGAAAATGGATGCAATTTCTTGGGGTGTGTTATTAGGGCAGAGATTAGGAGTAGAAGGATTCCCAGGGTGGAAAATTTGGTTGATATTATTCCAAAAATTTTTAGGGTGTCTGAGTTTGGTTATTTGGGGTGAAAGACAGAAGTTCTTTTTTTCATTGTTTATGTGTCTTTTGGTATGAGTTCAGATTTCTCTGTACTTTTCATAATGTTTGGGTGATATCTGCACCTACCATTCTCAGAGCTGAATGCCCCAGTAAGAACACCAGCCTATGGAGGAAGAAAGTAACCATACATCCAGAGAAGAAGGCATAGATGGGTGGGCTAGAATATGGCAACATAGAAGACAAAGACATCTATAGTTATGGTAATGTTTTATACAACTATTCTATGTCTTTTTATTCGTATGTTGCAGCATTCTTTACATGAGAGAGAGAGTGCCAAAGCTCATGAAGAGGAAAGGGAGGAGGAAGGAGTAGAAGAGCTTTCTAAAAAGCAAAGCCAGCTCTAGATTTAAAGATGCCATCCAGTTTGCAATGTCTTGTGGACGTACGAACAGAAGACCAGGTAGCTGCTCCTGAAATGGAGTTAGTATCCAAACTTTTGAAGAAAACACTTGAAGAAACCACATCTCTCACAGAATGAGCTTTAACAGGAATATAGAGTGTTTTACCATGAAAAACATAACAAAAAGAAATACCCCAGGATTCATGAAGCTTGCGCCAGGTGCAGGCGTAGAGTTGGCGTTCCAACACCAAATATGGCCGGCGAGCGATCCAGGTATAAGCTGATTTCACGTGCACTACCTGTGTAGGCCACGCCAGCACAGCTCCTGGCTCCTGTATGCTAATCACCCCATTTGCAGCAGTGTAGAATGCAAATGAAGGTATTTAGCGATCCAGGAAGTGGTGCATGCATAGCGTAAGCATGCAGAAATGTAAACCGTAAAAAAAAAAACGGTTTACATTTTTGCAAACATAAAATTGGAGCCATGACAGCCGACCAAACACATGTATTATATTGTTAATATATGCCAATGGCTAAATATATAGCCATTGGCATAAAAAAATGTACAAAATATAAAAATAACATTTAATTTTTTTCGCACTATCGCGAAGTTTAAGCGCAGGGCAGCGGCACGCAAATGGGATCACAAGGAAAATAGAAAAATGTAGAATAAAACTGCAGTGTAACACATATCATGATTTTCCCATAATAGTCAATGGCAGTTATGCTACACCACACCATGGTGCAAAGGGTTGCTAAGGGGCTGTGACAGTGTTATGCACGGTAGCTAGGAATTAGTAGACAATGCCATGCAAATGAGAGGAGTAATAGTGAATCACAGATTCCCCGCTGGTGTAAGGATGCACCTCACAGCGTAGCGTTATAACACCAAGGTGTGCCCTTGAGATAAAGATGACATCAAGAGAGGGGTGTATCACCTTTGCTGTAAGTACATTGGAGCATTGCTAATCCGGTTTGCCCGTGGCTAAGCAAAGCTGCAGGAAAGGGGTGTGTTGCACTGGCTATAGCTTTGCTTAGCTAAGAGCACACAAGGTAACCAAGTATGCATGTGAATGGAGAACAACACGTGCTTAAACTTGATAAACAACTTTGCGCCGCGTGCACTGGAGCTGAAACAGGAAGGATATAGGAAAAAAATAAGGAAATGCTGCAGCAGGGAAATTGGAGTACAAATGACTAATTAACACCTAGTAACCTACAGTGGGCCATTGACAACAGCTAACAAGGCTGCAAGCAGCTACCTGCAGAACAGGAAAGGGGAGGGGCCGTACTGCAAAGAAAACAGTAAAGTGTCACAGCAGAACAAAGCAGAATTGCATTATATCAGCTACAAGACACATTTTGCAACACATGACTGGGTAGGAAAAGTACAAAACAAGAAAGTTGGAAGGTGGATGCATGCCTGACAATGGGAAGGGGTCCAGGTTTAAAAAGTGAATTAAAGGGCAACAGATTAATCAAGGCAGGCAAGCATAACTCTACACTACAGGCCCCACACTTGCAGTACTCACTGTAAAACCCATAATTAAAATACCCTGCAGGTGGAATTGCTCATACACACCCAATGCCATCAGCAGCATCCATAGCACACTAGTATAAAGTGTAAAAAGCACCTCACACACACTTTTGTATTCCCATACACTCTGCACCATTGGTGTATACAGACGGGGAACTTTTAACATGTACATGTTAGGGGCTGCCATAGCTTTGATCCACCAGCATGTGTTGTAGACTGAAGGTGGTGTGGAGGGTGATGCTGACAACCACCTCAGGCACCAGAGGAGGAGAAGAGTGTTCAGACCCAGGGTAACCTACCAAGGGCTACATGATCTGGAGATAGTAGTGCATTACAGGGTGGACAGGGACACCCTACAGCAACTTGTGGAGCTGTGCCAGCCACGCCTCAGAGCCAGAACAAACAGAGGGGAACCAATCCCAGTGGATACAAAGGTATGTGTAAGCTTGAGAATACTAGCCACAGGCACCTTTCATAGGCCAACTGGGGATATCATTGGGATCTCACAGGCATCAGCATCCAGGGTACTCCACCAGTTCCTGGATTCCATGTTACCACATGCCATATATACTTCCCCCGAATGCAGGAGGAGTTGGCCAGCAATATGCGTCTCTTCCACCATGTGGCAGAATACCCGGAGGTACTGTGTGTAATAGACTGCACGCACATACACATCACGTCACCACCCAATGAGCAATGTAGGTGCTGCATAAACTGCAAGGGATACCCCTCCATCAACTGCCAGGTCGTGTGCAATGCCCAGGGCATTATCATGGATGTGTGTGCTGGCAGCCTTGGAAGCTATCACAACTCCCACATCTGGCATGCCTCACAGATGTCTTAGGTATTTGCCAGGGGGGACATCCCATATGGCCACCTGGTGGGGGATGCTGGCTATGCACTGGAACCATGGATGATGACACCCATCAGAAATGCACACACACCCATGCAAGAATGCCAAAATGAGGCACATGCACAAACCAGAATCATCATAGAGCATGTGTTTGGGATGCTTAAATCACAGTTCCATTGCTTGGACATATCCTGTGGATCCTTGCAGTACTCTCCAGCCATGTTTGCCCACATCTTCATAGTATGTGCCATGATACACAATATGATCTTGCGGAAACAGCTGCAGCAAGAACAGCATGGGGCAGGGCCACACAGCCCCCCACCATTGCCAGGGCCTGCACAGGCTCAGAGTGACTCGGAGGAGGAACAACCAGAGCCTGCCCCAGTAGGCAGAAGGAGGTGTGCCCAGTATGCCCTGGCCTTGGCAAAGAGGCAACGCATAGCACATGCACTGTCACAGTAAGGACCCAGGGAATGACACCTCTCTCTGACTCGCACATACAGTAAAAGGGATGCCAAACATGACACTACCTGTGCTTAACCATGTATAGGGAGTGTACAATGTGAATCCAACATAAGCAGCCCTGCAGCAACACCCTCAATACTGGGACATCCACAAGGTAAGTGACTCACACATGCCAGTTGGGGGGGGGGGGTCACATACCCAACAACAATCACAGCCAGCAGGACAGGTGTAGACAAACACAAAGAAATGCTGTACAATGGACTCTGAATGAGTCCTATGGGTAACCCCACCCCCAGGTCTACACAGACAGACTACAGCAGGCCAGGAATTTGGATGTAAGATGTGAAGGCTGGGAAGTCAGAAACCAATATGTAGGTAATTAAAGGTAGGATCTGTAGTACACCGGTATGCCTCTAGTCAGCACGATAGGTATGACGACAGACTAAAATGGAGTACCCGACATACCAGTACAGTCACAGCAAATGTGTACAACTATCAGGTGTGCCCCCCCCCATTCTACGTACACTTATAGTAACAGTCAGGTGCCCCCCCCTCCTGTGTAGAAATGTAGAATCAGTCAGGTGCCCCCCACCCCTGCTATGCAGAAATGTAGGAACAGTCAATGCCAAATGACCAATGGATATCCTGTAGACACAGCGCACTACCTGTCGGTGTACAACACAAAGGTCAGCACTGCAGTACAAACTACCTGGACTTGATCCACACATACAATACAGATGGCCATACTGTGCATGCTCACACACTTAGAGGAATGAAGACAATGTCAGTCAACAACATACTGAAAGGTCATACTGGGCATGCTCACACACTTAAGCACATGAAGGCCATGTCTGCAAACACCAGTGGACCTGACAAATCTGGCAGTTGCAGTTCTTAGTGCAGGCACAAGTCAGTATGCACCGGCTCCTGCCTTGCACACACAATGGATAGGAAAACAGAGATATATGTAAGGACAATACACTATAATAAGCCAAAGGTAGATGGACATAGATGTGTGGAAGAGGGTGACTGACAAGGAGCCATCTAGGCCTGTCCCACCCAATACACAGCCAAAGGGCCCCAAACACATGAGGTGCAGATGTCACTCACTGCAGATACTAGCCACCAGTATCTGTTAGCATGACAGACTATTGTGGTGCACGTGTCAGCTGTGCAACACAACTGTACAAGGAAGTGGTCATCTAGTAGCTGTATACATGTACCTGTGACACATGACCCTGTGTGTGCCCACATGTGGCATGTCAACCCCTACATGAATGGGATATGGGCCATGCACACACTGCCTTCCCTGTAGCGGTATTATAAATGCCTGTTGAGGTCATCCAATGTAAAATACACCTCTGGGAGAGCTGTAGATCAGTAATCTCCATGGCACGTCTCATAACTGCATAAGTCTGTAGTGATAAACTAGTTAGGTAGTAGTGCTAACCCCAGACTTGCCAAATGTGTGCGTGTGTTTGTGTGTCTGTCCATCTGTCTCTGACTGTGTAGGGAGAAATGCTTAGTTGGCTACTCACACTCCATACAATTCATATACTCAACATTGGCAAGGCTGCTGATGTCACTCACCTAGAAATACACCTCTGGGAAAATCATAACCCTGTAATCTCCATAGAACATCCTATAACTGCGTATTGCTGTAGTGTGATAAAGTAGTTAGATAGGTGTTCTAAACCCAAACCTGGTAATTGTGTGTGTGTGTGTGTGTGTGTGTGTGTGTGTGTGTGTGTGTGTGTGTGTGTGTGTGTGTGTGTGTGTGTGTGTGTGTGTGTGTGTGTGTGTGTGTGTGTGTGTGTGTGTGTGTGTGTGTGTGTGTGTGTGTGTGTGTGTGTGTGTGTGTGTGTGTGTGTGTGTGTGCGTGTGTGTGTGTGTGTCTGTCTGTCTGTCTGAGTAGGGAAATGCTTTTTAGGCTACTCACACTCCAGATAATTCACGTACCCAACTTTGGCAAGGCTGCTGATGTCACTCACCTAGAAATACACCTCTGGGAAAATCATAGCCCACTAATCTCCGAAGTGCATCCTGTAACTGCGTATTGCTGTAATGTGATTAAGTAGTTAGGTAGGTGTCCTAACCCCAGACTTGGAAACTGTGTGTGTGAATTTGTGTGTGTGTCTGACTGAGTAGGGAAATGCCTTTTTAGGCTACTCACACTCTGGACAATTCACATACCCAACTTTGGCAAGGCTGCTGATGTCACTCACCTAGAAATACACCTCTGGGAAAATCATAGCCCAGTAACTTCTGTAGCGCGTCCTATAACTGTGTATTGCTGTAGAGAAATAAAGTAGTTAGGTAGGTGTTCTAACCCCAGACTTTGCAACTGTGTGTGAATCTGTGTGTGCGTGTCTGACTGAGTAGGGAAAGGCTTTTTAGGCTACTCACACTCTGAACAATTCACATACCCAACTTTGGCAAGGCTGCAGATGTCACTCACCTAGAAATACACCTCTGGGAAAATCATAGCCCAGTAATCTCCGTGGCACATCCTGTAACTGCGCATGACTGTAGTGAAGTAGGTGTTCTAACCCCAGACTTGGAAACTGTGTGTGAATCTGTGTGTGTCTGACTGAGAAGGGAAATACTTTTTAAGCTACTCACACTCTAGACAATTCACATATCCAACTTTGGCAAGGCTGGTGATGTCACTCACCTAGAAATACACCTCTGGGAAAATCATAGATCAGTAATCTCTGTAACGCATCTGATAATGGTGTATTGCTGTAGTGTGGTTAGGTAGGTGTTCTAACCCTAGACCTGGCAACTGTGTGTGTTTGTGTGTGTATCTGTGTGTGTCTGACTGAGTAAGGAAATGCTTTTTAGGCTACTCACAATCTGGACAATTCATATACTCAACTTTGGCAAGGCTACTGATGTCACCCTCCTAGAAATAAACCTCTGGGAAGGTTGTAGCTCAGTAATCTATGTAGAGCGTCCTGTAACTGTGTACTGCTGTAGTGTGATTTAGAACCATGGTAGGGTTCCATCCCCACCCATGGGAGTTCAAGATGTTTTGTGCGTGTTTCAATGTCTGTGTAGGGAGCAATGCATTGTAGGCTAGTCACCTGCAGTACAGATAAAATGCCCTTCTTTGGTTGTCCCACTGATGTCATTCATCGTGAAATACACCTTTGGAGAAGAAGTACTCCAGTAATAGCCATGGTGCGTACTATAACTGTGTAGTGCTGTAGTGTCATATATTAATTAAGTAGGGGATTCTACTCCTAGGCATGACGTGTTTGTAACTCGTATCCTGTGTAGAGGTGGGTGAGAGCGTGTGACACCTGTGGGCAATGTGGAGGGGGTTTGCTTATCACTTTTATGGTGGCCCTAATGTCAACCATACAGGGATAACAGATGTAAATTAGCTGAGAGGCTGGGGTGCAAAGCCATACCCATACATGTGGCATCAAGGCCAGCCAATCACAGTTAGCAACCCTACTATTACCCTCTTCAACAGCTATGCAGACTGAGTCAAAGAAGACAATCCATTTCAAAAGGCAAGACTGGCCCTCCATGAGCCCAATCTGTGTGTGGTCCAGTGTTTGAGGGTTGCCAATGTCTGTGTTCCAAACTTCCCTGATAATGCATTCCATGGCCATGCAGATCAGGCTTGTCACACTGATGTGACAGTAGTTCCAGGGATCCAAGGTGGATCTCCCCTTGTGGAGTGGGATAACTTGAGCTGTGTGCCACTCAGTGGGCACCAGGACTGATGCGAGGTTATGATTACACATGACAGTCTGGTCCCATGGATGATGTACTCTTAGCTGTGGATAGTGCGGTTTCAGCCTTTGTGGCCATGATTACTGACCAATGGAACTCTGTTCATATTGCTATTGGCCCTTTTGGGGGTGAGAGAGGGTGACTGTGGCACTAAACCAATCCACCAGGATACTGGCACAATCCGTGGGAGCAATCTATGTAATGCCATTCTGTCTTAGCTCAGAGCACGTCTCAGCATTGCCTGTTAGATTCAGGACATTAGTAAAGAATGGTGTGTGGTTGTCTGTGGTGTTTTAGTTACATAACCAGCTTTGGAGCATTCCATGGGGAATCTCAACATCTTTCTGTGGCTGGTAAGGGAGTTGTTTGCATCCTTGGAGTATCCTTTTTGCTTCAACAATGTCTACCTTCTGTTGTATACTCTGTTAATGGCAGGAGACCACCAGACTGGCTTGCTTATTTGGGAGGTGAGCATTGTGGTTCCATGTGGGATGTCAGGAATCATGCACAAGTGGATGTGCTCATACAGTACCTTAGTACAGGATTCATCTGTAGAACTGTCAGCTCCTGTCTCCATGGGTGTCACAAACATTGTCACTTCTGCCTTGTGTAGCATGAAGCTGGCTTTGCAGAGGTCTTTTATGGACAACTGTATATACATTCCTTTCACATGTTCACTTTGATTAACCTATACTGGAATTACTGTGGTGAAACAAAAAATGATAAGACCAGCAGCTGTAGCATCAGGGTAATATTGAATATTTAATCTGTTGGTAGTAAAAACTACATATCAAACAGAAAAAGTGAGTGCACACACAACAACAAACCGGTTTCGGCAAAAAAAAATAAAAGTGCCTTCCTCAGTGTAAAGAGCATGAGAATTGGTACACTCCTTATATAATAAAAGGTAAATTGAATCAATTAGGAACATTAATTATAAATGCTCATTAAGTCCAGGAGGGAATAATTCCCCAAGTTTAATAATTCATTTCTAATCTTTTTTGTTCAGGATGTCATGCCAGCCCAATTTGTTGGGCCTAGGAGCTCTAATTTTATCAATAATAATAACATTAAAAGAAGCACTTGGATGTAAAAGGGTATGTTTGTACAGTGCATTGGTCATTTTGCCATTTCTGATTTCACTAAGATGTTCCCCCACCCTAAATTTTACAGGACGTGAGGTATGTCCAACATAAAATGCTGAACAATGGCATGTGGCCAAATATATAACCCAGTCAGACTGGCAATTAGCATAAAATAAGTCAAAAACCTGACTGGTATTCTGACTGGAAAATGATTTAGATTTAATAAACTTGGGACAATAGGAACAGTGACCGCAGGGGAAACAGCCTACTAATCTCTCCCCTAAAAGAGTTGCTTGTGAGAATGACATATCGGGCAAAGAATGCTTGTAGTGATTAAAAAATTAGCCTAAATTTTTGCCTTTTTTGAAAGTAAAGGAACATCTAGTTGGTAAAATATCAGAAAGCGTTTGGTCAGCCAACAACATATTCCAATGGCGATTGACACTATGAATTTATGAATCAGTATTTCTGCCATATGTAGTAATGAAACAAATGGCAGAACCATCATTAGTATATTTGTCTTTATATTGGAGAAGTTCATCCCTTGCCAAGCCATCAACCGTATGGGACGCCCTATATACATAACCAGCCCCATAGCCCCTATCCTTAAATCTCATAATCAAATCATTTTTATAAGTGTTGTAAGCCTACTAATCTGTCCCCTAAAAGAGTTGCTTGTGACAATGACACATCGGGCAGAGAGTGCTCGTAGTGATTAAAAAATTAGCCTAAATTTTTGCCTTTTTTGAAAGTAAAGGAACATCTGGTTGGTCAGAAAGCATTTGGTCATCCAACAACACATTCCAACACATCATTGACTAATTCATATTAAATATTCAATTCTAAACATTAGAAAATTATTTGACTACCATTGCAAACCTCGCCAATTCAACAACTTTATATTACTCCACTCCTTAATAGATGGAGACATTCAACCTAACCCTGGTCCAAACCCTTCCTTACCCACCACAAACTGCAACCAATACAAGATAATCCCCTTACCTTCAACCAAACCCTCCAAATCACTCTCAATAGCCCATCTAAACATACGTAGTATTTGCAACAAAATACCACAAGTTCATGCCCTTCTAGATGTTCATCTGTTTTACATCCTCTGTCTAACAGAAACATGGCTTAAACCCACAATAAAAGATAATGAAATTATCCCCCCAGGTTATAGTATATTTCGACAAGACCGCACAAACAAAAAAGGTGGATGGGGTAGCAATTCTCTACAAAGCAGGACTACAAATTAGCAAAATAAATCCTAACCTACCCTCAGATAATAATGAGGAAATAATTATTTCTAGACTGCAGCTTAACTCACACAAATCAATTAACATCATCTGCTCCTATCTTCCCCCAGGTAAAAATCTTAGAATACTAGAAGACATACTAAACTGGCTTTCTTCAAACCTCCCTCAGGAAACCATAATCTTAGGTGACTTTAACATAGACTGGAATTTATGTAGCCGCACTAATCCATCCACCCTGATCAACCTGTATGGTTTCTCACAAGATATAAACTCTCCTACAAGAACAAATAAACTTAATAATAAAGAAAGTATCCTGGATTGGATACTAACAAATAGCCCACAACAAAAGTATACAACAGGAACCCACCAAGACGACCTAAGCGACCATTCTCTAATATATATTAACAGACATAAACCAAGATTAACTATCCCTATTTCAGTCAGAACAACCCGTACCAAAAAACATTTTGACCCCGAACTGTTTCAAACCGAACTTAAGCAATGCAACTGGTCACCTCTTAAATCTCTCCCTATAAATGAAGCAGTTAATTACTTCAATACCACTTTCCTAGCAATCTTGGACCATCATGCCCCAATTCGCTCCATAAGAAAGAAAACTAAACCAGCCCAATGGCTCTCAAATCATACTAAGAAACTAATCCATTGTAGAAATAAATCTTGGGCAAAATGGCGTACCACAAAGAATACTACCGATCACCAAACATTTAGACAACAAAGAAACATAACAAAAAAAGCTATCCTACAAGATAAAAAGAACTTTTATATCCAATTACAACAATCATCCCTTAAACAACCACAAAAGTTCTGGACTACTATTAACATACTTCTATCCCCAGGCAAAACAGGCACGCCTAATCCACTAGGCTCCAACCCTGACTGCCCAACACAAACAGCAAATGCCTTCAACTCTTTCTTTACTACTTCTATACTAAATCTAGCAAACCATCAAACCCCTGACACCTCTAAATTGCCAACTCCCAACCCCATTCCTCCCCTCTTCCACCTCAAACCTATACCCACATCCTATATCTCTTCCTTACTCCAAAAATTAAAACCTACTACCCCTCAGCTGATAAACTACCAGCAGAATTCCTCCAAATAGGAGCCAAAGCTATTGCCTATCCCATCTCAATATTGATCAATAGAACCATAAAAGAAGGCACTATCCCTTCTCTCTGGAAAATCTCTTACATTATTCCTCTTCACAAAGGTGGAAACTCCATTGATTTCTCCAACTTTCGCCCCATAGCTCTACTCACTCCACTTGATAAAATAATGGAGAAATGTATCCACAAACAATTACTAAACCACCTACTCCATTACAATCTCCTAGCTAACTGTCAACATGGTTTCCAGCCATTCCATAGTACCACCACAGCCTTGTTATCCCTTACTAACTGTATCAACAAAAATCGCAACAAAAATATTCTTTCCTCTGTGTTCTTTGTTGACTTATCAAAAGTCTTTGACATGGTTAATCACCAACTTCAACTCCACCTTCTGAAGTCCCTCTCTCTCGACAGTCCTGCTATGAACTGGTTCACATCCTACCTTGAAAACAGACAACAAGCAGTTCTCTGGCAAAACCATCTTTCAGACCTCCTTCCTACCTCTCTAGGTGTCCCTCAGGGCTCCATATTAGGTCCTCTAATGTTTTCATAAATGACCTTCATCTTTCTACTCCACTCTCTACCTGCATTCAATATGCAGATGACTCTACCATAATTTGTTCTGGCACATCCCAAACCAGACTTCATTCTCTCACACAAAAAGCTTTCACCACTATAGAACAATGGTTCTCTAACCATTGTCTTCTCCTTAACCCAAAAAAAAAAAAAACTTTTGCTCTTTACACCCTCTCATTTGTCTACCCCTCTTCATTTCACACTCACATCCAATAATGGTACCCTCACTTCTCCAGACCCCACCACCAAACTCCTAGGAATTACAATTGACAATCACCTAAATTTTGACACACACATAAATACTACACTAAAATTTATTAACAGAAAACTTGTATCCCTCTATAGAATCAAACCTTTTCTTACACCAGAAGCCAGGACCACAATAACTAGAACCCACTTAATCTCTACCCTATTATATACTTCCCCCATATATACCAATCTTTCTAAAAATAATCTCAACAAACTAGCTAAATCTTATAACAATATTGCCAGATTTGCTACAAACTCTCCTTACAGGACTCATCACTGTCATAATCTAAAACAACTAGGCTGGCTTGAACTCCCTCAGCAACTACAGTTTAACCAACTTACAATAGCCCACAAAGCCCTATACCAACCCAACAACACCCCAATTCTTTCCACCCTCATAATGCCATATAATAACCTGAAGAATCTACGCTCCTCAAACAAAATGTTGATTCACACTATTTATTTATTTTATTTATTTATTTGCAGTTGGTTTACTAGGATAGTCCATTGGGCCATTTGAACCCGTTTTCAATGGAGTCCTGGGGAGAAAAGCTCCAATAGCACTCTAGGTTACAATAGTTTAAAGATTATATTTATACAAAGGTTGCAGTTTTAAACAAGACCTTTACAATTAATACAGCAAACATTGCAAGTATTACACACTAGTGATGAGGATGGAGTTAAAACTGACTAGCAATGGAACATTGCATTGTACAGCTGAGAGGCATTTCTTCTTAGGAACATACAGTTCATAGTTACAGTCTGATTCATTGTTTGCAAATTGCATATAAGTAGCAGCAGTCTGATGCATTATTTACAACTAACATATAAGTACTGGAATAAAAGTATATGGAGAGATGAATAGAAGGAGAAAGTTTTAGATGAGAATAAGATCGAGAGAGAAGAGAGAAAGAAGGAATCTAAGGCATTGAATGAAGTGAAATCAAAAAACTTAGCAGGCGACTCCCTATTCTCTAACTCAGTTGGTAAACTATGGAATCTGTTACCACATGACCTTACAACCCAAACCTCTCTCCCACTATTTAAAACTAGCCTAAAACTTTTCTTCACTAACCACTGGTTATGTTCTTGTACCAACCCTGACTAACTGTTATCCTTTAACTATCTGTTACACTCAAAACCATAATATACTTAACTATAAACCTCTTCATACAACTCTCTATAAACTAACCTTTTTCTTAATTACTAATGCTGTTAGTCTTGAGTACTATTTTCCATGTTTGACTTTTTAAGTCATTTTTTACTGTTTTTTTTGTAAATGTGTTAACTTTATGATGTAATATTCTATGTTAATGCCATTTTTCTAATTTTGAATTTGATATTTTTGTATGTTTTTTTTTTTACTGGAGCTTTTCTCCCCGGGCCTCTACTGAAAATGGACATGCATCCAGTTGGACTAGCCCGGTCAACAAATGTAAAATAAAAAAATAAATTAAAAAAAATAAAATTCCAGTGGCGATTGACACTATGAATTTATGAATCAGTATTTCTGCCATATGTAGTAATGAAACAAATGGCAGAACCATCATTAGTATATTTGTCTTTATATTGGAGAAGTTCATCCCTTGACAAGCCATCAACTGTATGGGACGCCCTATATACATAACCAGCCCCATAGCCCCTATCCTTAAATCTCATAGTCAAATCAACTTTATAAGTGTTGTAAGTCTCTGTGTCAGAGCAGATACGTTTACCTCGAATGAACTGGGATTTCGGGATATTTTGACAAACATGAGGAGGATGAAAGCTGGTGGCGTGGAGGAGGGAGTTGTATTGGGAGAATTTACAGTGAACCTGAGTGGAAAGAGCATTGTCAGTGTTTCTAGTTATACTGACATCCAAAATAATGATGTTATTTAGATCATAATTGACCGTAAATTCAATACCCCATCTATTTTGCGTTGAGATGATCCAAAAAACTCATGTAGATATTCAACATCCGACCTCCACACCAACCAGCAATCATCCAAATACCTCCTCCAAATGTCAATTTCATCAAGGTAGACATTATGTAGCGGATCATAAATAATCTGCTCTTCCACATAAGCCATGAATAAATCAGCATAAATTGGCGCAAAAGACTGGCTGTGCCCTTACTCTGGAGAAAACATTCATCTTGATAGAAAAATACGTTTTTGGTAAGGACATGTTCACAAAGGATGATGCGAAAAGTGTTGAAACCAGGTTGGTAAAGCTTGGATTTATATAGCCAATGTTCAAGTGCATCTATACCAGCCCAATATGGTATATCAGCATATAATGATTTTACATCCAATGTATTACCCTGATGCTACAGCTATTGGTCTTCTCATTTTTTGCTTTGACATTGGTTCTGCTTGAGTCCTTGCAGCTGCCATACTTGCAGGATTACTGTGGTGAAACCTCAGTCTCATGTACTGTTGTGATGGTTTAATGGTTAGTTACTGTGACTATAATGTACAGTGTCCTGGGTTCATGACCTGCAAAGGTGGGGTATTTATGTCCGGTCAGGATAGTGATTAATGCATACAGACTAATTGTGGAAATTAGGTTAGTCATACTTAATGCAATTCAAATGCCCTAGATTGGCAATCATGCTGATGTCAATCACTGGGGAGTACACCTTTGGGGAAAAGAATACTACAGCAATTTCTGTGGTGCATGCTATAACAGTGTAATGCTGTAGTGTGATATAGAACTCTGGTATGGGTTCTAGTCTCACACATGGGAGTTGTGGATTCTTTGGTGTCTGTTCCTATGCCTGTGTAGAGAGTGCTGCATGTTTGTCTAGTCACACTCACTACAATTCATTGGCCCTGCTTTGGCAATCCTGCTGATGTCACCCACCTAGAAATACACCTCTGGGAATGCTGCAACCCACTAATCTCTGTAGCGTGTCGGGTAACTGCGTACTGCTGGAGTGTGATTTAGAACTTGGGTAGGGTTCCATCCACAACCATGGCAGTTATGTATGTTTTGTGTGTGTTTCATTGTCTGTGTAGGGAGCAATGCATTATAGCCTACTCACTCGCAGGACATTTACAATGCCCTACTTTGGTAATCCTGCTGATGTCATTCCTTGTCAAATACATCTTTGGGGAATGAGTTCCCTATTAATCTCTGTGGTGTCTCCTATAACATCCCATACAGTAGTATGATATAGATCTTGGTCATGGGTTCTATACCCGCACATGTCAGTTGTGGATGTTTTGTGTGTGTTTCATTGTCTGTTTTGTGAGCAATGCATTTTAGGCTACTCACTTGCAGGAAATTTGAAATGCCCTACTTTGGTAAACCTGCTGATGTCATTCCTTGTGAAATACACCTTTGGGGACTGGATAGCCCAGTAATCTCCATAGCATGTGCTATAACTGTGCAATGTTGTAGTGTGATAAACTAGTTAGGTAGGAGTTCTATTCCAAGGCATGGCAGGTGTGTGTGTTTGTCAGTCATATCCTGTGTGGAGGTGGCTGTGAGTGTCTAACCACTGCACATGTTGAGGAGTGGGTTTTGTAGTTTTCCTATTTGGTGGCCATATTATATGTCACAATGTTCACTTCACGAGGATTACAGATTTCAATCAGCCAAGAGACTGGGTTGGCAAGTCATACCAATACATCTGGCAAAAGGCCTGGTGAACAAAGTAAGCAACCCTACTATTACCCAGAATATGGTCTGAACCCATATGTCATACACAAACACACTTGCCTAGAAAAATCCTGCTATGTTGCTAGTACCCTGCACATTGTTGACAGATAGTAAGCATGGTATGATTGCAGTGGGCTGCAGAGGGCATGGCACCCTGTCCAACAGTACAATAGGCACATAATTGTGGACAATGCACCTTCACTATGTTCCCCACTGGACACCTGCAACATATGTGGTGCCATCAAATGTGATCTACAAAGGACATACAATGCCTTACACACATGCCCTGTATTGATAGATGCCACTGACACCAGGAAATACCTGTATAATGCTATTGATGTAGGTGCAGGGTCAACCTGCTGTCTATTAGCAGGTACTGCCACACCAGGCCAGGATTGGCACATCTGATGATAACAGTCTGTATACATAACATGTGCCAGGCAAATCAGGTACACTTGAACATGTCACTGTACATTAATGTGGGATGCTCACATCCCAGGTAATGTCCATGTCAAGGACTATCAAAAACAGACATGGCATGCATTGCAAAGTAATGGCCACACACAATAGTAACCAGAATGACAGGACAGTTAATACAATACCCATCTGTGTGGGACATTGCAGACACTACACCCCTGAACCACACTGCAGACCATTGTCAGGTGGCCTGATGCCAAGGATTACACCTCACCCAGCCTTGTACAGTCATCTTGCACAGCCAACCACTACACACCCATGAAGCAATGCACACATGCATGTCAGTACTGGCATCTTGTGTCTGTGTGTGGGGTATGATGTTCCCAACCACAGTCACACCCAGTATAAGTCCCATTGGCATACTGACTGATGTCAGTCACGTTTACATGCCCTAGCCCATAGAACCTCAGGATACCCCTGTGGTGCATGTAATACCTGTGCATTACTGTAGTGTGGCAAACTAAGTAGTTAGGAAGTGCATTTGTGAGCCTGACAAAGTGTGCCAATGTGTCTGAGTCCCTTAGAGAGTGTGGCTGTGTTGACAATGACATCTGTTCATGTGGACAGCCATGTGTGCTACAACTAATGTATGTCTACTATATCACTGTTGCAGATGTCGCTCACCAGCACACATATATGTTCTTACAGCACACCAACATGTCAGCTATGTGGCACATGGAGTAACTGCATGCGATTGTAATAGTAATAACTAGTCACTACTAGTCAAGGTGACTGTTTACATAATGCATTAACTTTAAATGATTGGCTCAAACAGAAAGTTGAGCTTCATGAGAATTATGTCAATGAAGACGAACATGTTTTAACATATGCTGGCAATTTACAAAAGTTAAATGATTTATTATTTAAATATAAAATTTTAAATATAGATAATACCTGTTTAAAAGAATGTTTACAGGATAAATTGGTACCGAAAGGTTTACAGATTCAGAAGTTTCCCAATAATGTAAAAGAAGGCACAAAATTTCATGATTTGTTACTTAAAATGTTTGATAATTGGGACTTTGAGCTCATTAGAGCTATCATTAAGAATAATGAGGAAGAAATAGATTTCTTGACAAAGCATATTGATTTTGTAAATGAAAAAATTATAAAAGATCTTTTGTTTACATTTGATGAAGAAAAAAAGAAGTACTTTGAGTTGAGAAATGATATAGATAAGAAATGTGCTAGAATTTTGGAAAGGAAGAAAAGAAAAACTGACAGAGATATTTTTGAATATGAACATCACATGCAATACCCCAAACCCAGCATTATGTTTAATTACACAAATTAAATTAATTCAAAGAATAATAGTGGTAGATATGTTAGTAAGAGTTATCATGACGAAGTGTATCAAGAATCACACCAAGAAAACCTTGACCCTTTAGAATTTCCACCCCTTTGGAGGTCAGAAAGGATAAAGAATCAGAGAGAAGGGAATTTTCAACAGAATGGATGGAGGGGGAGGGGGAGGAGATAGTTAGTCAAGATGAAATACATGATGACTGTGATTTTATTAAATCTGTTGTTTGTACCTGCAATAATTTTAAACATTTTAATATATTTAATTATACAGAACTAGATATTAATGATACTTATTTTAATTTATTTTCCAAAGGTTTAAACTTTGTCCCAAGAACAAAATGCGATATTAGTAGACTTGTGATAGACTTAAAGATGTTTGTAAGGAAGATCAATTTAGAACTGGTTTGCGGTGGTGTATTAAAAGGAGAGGATGATTCTAATGAGTTAAGAAAAAGAAGTGTTTGGAATCCTCCCATACACCCCCAATTAAGGAATTTTGAAAACCTTGTAGAAAACGAATTGAGACAGGCAGTTAAGAAAAACAGATACACACCAAATCTTTCATCCACAGAATTAGAATTACTTCAACATCTAAAGAGGAATATTAATTTGAGAGTGATGAAACCTGACAAAGGGGGAGGTATAGTGCTTATGAATTCTATTATGTATGATGGCAAAATGTTCAATATTTTACTTGATGCTTCGAAATATAATAATGTTTCCAAAAATGAAATTAATATTGGATATAGAAGAATATATTTAGCACTGTACAATCTATTTTTAGAAGGATTTATTGAAAAAGATATGTTTGAGTTTTTATATAATAATAAGCCTAAAATTCCTTCTATTTTCGGTATTCCAAAAGTTCATAAAAACCCCATCGATCCACCTCTACGCCCTATAGTGGCAGCTGAAGGTTCAGCAATTTCCCCCTTAGCTAGATACATAGACGTACAATTGAAAAATTTAATGATGAAAGGGGAATCATATTTAAAAGATTCTTGGGATTTTTTTAAGAAATGTTAAGGAGAATATGTTTTACAATGAGTTGATTTTTGTAACTATAGATGTGGTTGATTTGTTTGGATCTATACCACACGACATTGGTTTAGAATGGTTCGAAGAGGCAATTAGATCTTTTGGTGAGTTAAATGATAATGAAATATATACATGTATGAATTTAATGGAATTGGTTTTAAATCACAATTATATATTTTTCCAAGGTGAATATTTTCATCTACTCAGTGGTGTTGCAATGGGGGCTAGGTGTGCCCCTGTATATGCCAACATGGTTTTGAATACTTGGGAAATGAAATTTATTTATAACAGTATATACAGAGACAGTTGGAGTCTATATAAGTGTTTCCTAGATGATATAGTTATATTTTGGCATGACAGTAAAGAAAGATTGAATGAATTTATACATTATATCAACTCAACGGATTTTTTTAAATTTACTTATGAAATTGGTCTTAACAAAATAAATGATTTAGATGTGACATTAATTAAGGATAGGAATTACTTTAAGTCAAAAGTATTTAGAAAGAAAACATTTTCCAATTCATACTTGCATTTTAGCAGTGGACACCCTCACCACCAGAAAAAAAGTATAGTGAAAGGCCAATTTGTTAGAATTTCTAAATGACTTCAAATGATCAAGATTTTTTTGATGAATGTGAGTTTTTGACCCAAATGTTTTTAGAAAGTGGTTATCCTTTGGAATTTTGTAATAATATTAAAGAAGAAGTTATTAAAGGTAGAAAAAATAGATTTGAACATATTTTAAGCAAATGACTTCCAAATTTGAATGATATTGAGGGAATTAATAGGGAGCAGTCAACCGATTTTACTGCTGGTAAGGATAAATTATACAGTAGGGCCTTTATCACTGATTTTAGTAGAGATGCAAGTGTAATTCAAAAAATATTTGACAAAGAATGGGACAAGTTTATCAAACTAACTGATCTTAGTTTTAAACAGAAAGAACCTTTGAACATTATTTTTAGAAGGGGACAAAACATTAAAGATTGGTTGATGTTTCAAAATAAAGGTAAAAAGAAAACAATGAAGTCAATTGGCATATACCCATGTGGAATATGCGCACAGTGTCCCTGGATGGCTGATACACGAAGTATATTCATTGAATCAAGGGGAAAAGAATTTGTAAGCAAAATACATAATACTTGAGAGTCTTATGGTGTTATATATATTGCAATATGTGGGATATGCTCTGGCTTTTATGTAGGAAAGACCGAGAGAAAAATAAAAAGGAGAGTTTATGCACACACGAATGATATAAAAAATAAAAAAGAAGGTAATGCATTATACAGACACACCATAATATGCCCCTAGCTAAATACAAGTTCCTTATTATTGAAGAAGTTCAGAAAGATGAAAGGAGTGGCCTAATGGAAACCAAAATTGAATACCAGGAATTGTATTGGCAAATTATTTTGAGGCCAATAAATTCCCAGGTTTAAATGACATTTCCCTTGCACCCGTTCTCAAGTTAAGGGCAGCTAGATTATAATTATGTTTTAATATGTTGAAAAAGGTTCATTCTATTGTTTGTAGATTTTTAGAATGTATTTTGAATATTTATGTATATATATATTAACATAGTTATTTGGCATTATTTATATACATTTATGTATTTATACCCATGTATTTAATATATTCAATATATGTATTGTAGGTAAACAACATTTAGTATTTCCTAACACTATATTATTTGCAAGTATATTATTATTGTTTAATATCAATTTTAATATAATAGAATTAATTTATATTTTTATAACAGTGTTGCATAGATCTAGTTACTATTTATATTTGTCTTTGCCATTTTCATTTTGGCCATTGGGTGGGAGTATTGTTATGAAGAATATGGTTGTGTTAAGCCCATTGATATATATGTCTGTGTGCGTATATATTTATATGCAATCATTACTTTATAACATTTGGTTTGAACCACGTAATCCATGTATTAGAATTTTTAAAGTTCAACAGTTTTGGTGAAAAAAGTTTTTTGGAAATGTATAGATTCATGATTACATATTAATGAGATGGAGTTCTAAATATTATTGGATAATTTAAATGTTTGGTCAGCATATATAAATGTCAAGTTAATATTGTATTGTTGTCTGATGAAGTCTGTTTGTTAGAGGATGAAAAACGCGGTAATTCGTTAAGCGTTTAACGTTGTATTTTTTGTTTATTAAAACAGTTGCTTTTATTCTGGTTGCTGTCTGGTGCTTTGGTTTTCCTCAAACAGTGCGGTTTGTTAGTAATGACTAGTCAGTCAGGGGTTTGAACCCCTGTACTGGTAGGTGTGTGACAGAAGATGCTTAGGTTTTAGTCTCCCAGCCCTTCTCTGATGTACTTTGCCTCTGTCTGTCCCTCCCACACACTCTCTGGTGGATGTGGAGATGTACACCTGCTCAGCAGCAGCTTGTGTTTTGTAAGTGATAGTTATGATCAGGTGATGGCCTCTGCACCTACTGCAGTCCTCCTCTAGCTGATTGCATGTGGAACAGCTGTGGTGACATTCCCACAGCCAATTGCATGGAAACACAGTACAATATCTAGGAACATCATGCTGGTGTTTGCCCATGACAGTCGCTGTGAGTGGAACCTGGATCTGGTGTTTGGTAAACAGCATCACGGATGAAATCTGGATATTTATCAAACAACATACACTGTGGAAAATAGCCTAAAGACAGGAGGGTGATTTGCTAGACATGACTACACCATGTAAGTGTAGCTATGCTTTATTCAGATTACTGCCAGTTTAACAGGTTGTGTGTGGTAATGGCTAGACTGCATGTTTTATGGTAATGGCTATTCTGCATGTTTTAATAACTGACAACACAGTGCTCTGTGAGGGAAACCCCCATCTGTAGGGTCATCTGTGGACTGGTCAGTGTGTGGAAC
Source organism: Protopterus annectens (assembly GCF_019279795.1). Classification (NCBI taxonomy): domain Eukaryota; kingdom Metazoa; phylum Chordata; order Ceratodontiformes; family Protopteridae; genus Protopterus; species Protopterus annectens. The sequence continues at coordinate 992,919,228 of NC_056744.1, forward strand.
CATTTGTTCCTTGTGTTACTCACAGAACCCACATCTGTGAACTACAGTAGCATAGTGTGAGGATTGCAGTCAGTACACAGTGACAGTGATGAGAGCCACTGACATCACATCCCTGATTGGACATACATCACATGAAACAGTGGTATGACATTCACTGTCTGAGGTTATCATAGTGACATGCCAATAATGGGCCACTGTTCATAGCTGCAGTCACAAGTCATCTACGCTTTGGGCAGATGTCATGCAGTATATATGCATGTGTTGTGCTCCCTCTGCAAATGTATGACATCTGTTGTCTTGGGTTAATGGTAATATCTATGCATGCTGTTATAAGTAATCCTGAATGCTGTTGACTATTACTAAGCCTTATCTGTGTTAAAACTGCAACACCATAGGCTGTATAGGATTGGAGGTCCCGGCGGAACCAGCTGTCCCACTTCAGCTGTCCATGGCACCGGGCACCAGCACATCTGGCGCCCAGCCTTGGACCTCCACATCTGTTGGCTCTACACCACCTTTGGATGGAACCGCCACTGAGGATGGGGCTTGCCCCCGCCGGGAACAGGTCAAGACAGGAACTTTTCAGCCATTGTATGGTCCAGGTCATGGTGCGTAGGGAGCTCAGTAAGGGGTCTCGAGGCCAGCTACGCCAGCTCGAGGGCAGAGTGGCACAATTAGAGGGTGAGCCTGCCCCTCCTAGACAGCCCCCAGCACAGCCACCTTTGGGGCTGTGAAGGTGCAGTGGTGGCTGCCCATGGGTGGGGACCTCCGTCCCACTGTTTCCATTTGGGGGCTCATGGGCTTGTGACTGCCAAACACCCCTCCCCATCCAAGGTGCCCCCCACATGTGTCATATACCGCCCCTGTATGCTGTCTTGTCTGTCTTGTCTGTCATCCTACCCAACCTATCCTCCACGAGCATACCTACTCTCCTTCCCCAACATCTCACTCTCACCTTACAGAGACGGGCACAAAAGGCCAATCTGTTCCCAGAACAACTTTTGCTCCATACATAGCTGTCCATTTCACACACGTGTCCACTGGACACATGTAACCTTTTTAATTTGCATCACAACATACTACTGTTGTCCTCACCCCTCTCTCAGGCACACGATCCTTGTATGCACATGACTCCTAAAGGTTCCAGGTACAAGTGATGCAGATGACCCCAGTGTACACACATCACTACCGGTCCCTCTATGGCTACCCCATTTAACTTTTCATTGATGATGATGTTGCACACAGCACCTTGCAAGAGTACTGTTCTCACATAATGATTGGACAGGAACTGTTTTGTTGATGTAAATAAAATGCTCAAAGTAATGTATTTGGGCAATGTAAAAATGTTTGCATGTATTAATGACACATGTCTGTCTGAGGGAGTCTTGCTATTACATAGGACAACATCACCACATAATACAGGAGCTGCTGGTGTTTTCCTTTTCATTCTTTTTTATTGCTTTTTTTTTCATGTGGTTTGTTCTTGAGATATATATATATATATATATATATATATATATATATATATATATATATATATATATATATATATATATGCACATATATCTGGACATAAACACACACACATACATCTACATAATGAAATACATTTCCTATACTGTTGAATGACTGTGCTGAATGATATGTTTGTGATAACATGAGATGTTTGTATATCTATCATGGCTTAGTGGTAAATCACATTGGCTGTGGTGTGCAGGGTCCTGGGTTTGACCTTTGCAGAGGCCATTTATTTTGTTGCTGGGCAGAACAAGGACCATTGGATACAGAGTGATTAAAGCACTTTTAAGCAGTTGTGAGCGTGTGTGTTTGTGCGACGGTAGAAATTCAGTTAGCTTCTACTCTGCTTAATGTGTGTGGGAAATGCTTACAGCAGCACAAATGCACTTAGACTTGCTCACTAGTACATATATATTTTTACTACTGTTTATTTGTGCTTACACCTGCTTACTAGTGCCTTATTCATTATGACACTACCACTTTGATTAAATGACATTAGTTACACACTTCATGCAGTACTCCAGTTCACATTTACATGTTATTATGTAGACTATACAGCAAAAAGATGTATAAATATGTTCATATCCACATTATTCATGGAAAATATGTGAGAGTGGGACTCAAACCGTGAATGCCTGTTTGTCAGGTGGATGCTCTAACTGCTACACTCTTGATGTTAATGTTAAGTCTGCATGTTTTTTTCTATTTGGATAATTTTGATGTGCAAGCTACGCTAAGCAGAGGGCAGCAACATGCAAACAAGCTGCGCTTTGCTTATACTTTCAATAATGAAGCAATATAAATGTAAAGTAGGGACACGGGGAATCTAATTGTGATAGTTCTAGGAACAGGGGATCAACATTCCACTACATGCTTGTGTGTTTACTACTTTGATTTTATTTCAGTGTTCATGGACACTCTTGTATGCTTAGCATACATTTCAGTATCCACAGACACTGAATTAATTGCTTACTATTAGAGGTGGGCTCTAATAGTAAGCATTGTAGGTTGTGCAGCTGTGGGGGCCTGTTTAAGCCTCCATAGAGCACTTAAACACCCCCCTGCACTCGCACACATTTCCTGTGCACGTTGAGGGTGCGGCAGCGTGCCCTCATACATATTCATATGGTGCTGCTGCACCATCTGTAAGGAAGACACTCAGTGCAAGGTTAAAACCATCCTTGTGCCGAGCTTCATGAATCCTGGGGATAGTCTTAGAAATCTAAGATAGTCTGCTTGGAAACAGGCAACCCCAGAGCCCTGGGATGAAAAGAAACAAAAAGCAGATCTGATTTCTTGATAACCTTAGTTTTACCCAAGTAAAATCAGAGTTGCTTATGTACATCCAAGCTGTGTAGAACCCCTTTCACTAGATAACTGTGGAGAAGGGAAAATGGTGGGCAAATTAATAGATCGGTTAAGTGACAACTCATTCACAACCTTTGGCATAAAAGAAGGGTTAGTACTTAAGGAAAGCATATCTTTATGTAAAACCAGGAAAGGGGGAGCAGCCAATAAGGCTTGAAGTTCAGATATCCTTCTGGCAGAAGTGATGGGTAATAATAACACCATCTTCCAAGTACAGTGTTGTAAGGTAGTTGTAGCTGCAGGTTCAAATGGAGCCACAGTGAGTTTTTCCAAAACAAAGGTGAGATCCCAAGGAGGAGGAACAGGTTTCCTGGAAGACGTCATGTGAAGGACGTTTTTAAGGAAAGTTTAAACTGCAAATTAGAGGCTAAAGGAGGAGACGAAGGCAGAAAAGCAGAAATGGGTGATAGATGATCTTTAACTGAAAAATAGGCCAACCCAGCTTTTAGCAGTTCACACAAGTTAGATAAAACCAGAGGGACATCCACAGATAGTTGGTCTAGGTTTCATGAACAACACCAGATGGAAAACCTCTTCCATTTGGATAAGTATGGTTTCCTGGTATTGGATGTTCTGGCCTCCTGTAGAACTCCAAGCACATACTCTGAAAAAAGGTATCTAAAAGGGATCATAAGCCTATCACCCACTATGTCAGATGTAGAGTTTACAGGTGTGGGTGTATAAGAGATCCCTTAACTTATGTAAGAAGATCCACACAGTGAGGTAACTTCTGATGATTGCCCTTGGCTAAATTTAGAAGAAGAAGGAACTGATGCTGTTTTTGCCAAAAGGGGGTCACCAGCAAGATTTTTGATTTGTCCTACTGAGTCTTCAGCAGAACCTTCTGAATAAAAGGGAAGGGGGGGGAATACATAAAACACATACCTTTCCATGAGAAGGATAGGGCATCCACCTTCCACACCAGGGGGTCTGGAACCCTGGCACAAAATTTTGGAAGTTGTCTGCTTGAAAGTGAGGCAAAGAAATCTACCTGCAGAATGCCCCATTGGTGGAGAATGCCCAGAAACACATCCCTGTGGAGCATCCATTCATGGTAATGAGTCATGGACCTGCTCAAAGTATTTGCCACAAAATTTTGACTGGAGGAGATGTATATTGCCTGTAGGGTGACCTGGTACTGAGTTGCCAGTTCCCAGGCCTTGAAAGCTAGCTTGCACAAAAGGTATGATCGCTTCCCCCCTGTTTGTTTACATACCAAAGAACTGTAGTGTTGTCCATAAACAGTTTTAGAAGGCCTGGATGGAAATTCTGAAGACCCAGCAGCAGGGCTCTCATCTCTTTTATGTTTATGGGTTCCTTCCTTTGAGAAGGGGACTAAAGGCATTGAACCTTCCATGATGCAAAGGCTGATCCCCAAGCCATATCTGAGGCATCTGTGGATTTGGAAGAAGGGGATGCAGAGGTAGTCTTGGGTTCAGGGAAATCTACTGAATCCACCAAAGAATTTCCTTCCTCAAACAAGGAAGAAGGGGAAGTACAAAATCCAGTGGATGTGCATGTTGACTCCAAACTGACATGAGGTGCCACTGAATTTTCCTCATGTGAAACTTGGCCAGGGGTAACATGGGAATGGTGAATGCCATGAACCCCAGAAATCATAGAAACTCCCTGGTAGTAAGAAACTGTAGCGGAAGAAGGTCTTGGAAGTAACTGCTTAGAGACAGAACTTTCTGAGGAGGCAGAAAAGCCAACATGAGATCTGTCTGAATTCTGCAACCCCAGGAAAATATGATCCTGTGAAGGTGTGAAGGAAGATTTTTGGAAGCTGATTGTGAATCCTTGTCTCTGCAGAAGGGAAATTGTGAAATGGAGATTCTGTTGTAAGGTCACTGGAGTGAGTGCTTACTGAATGATCTGTATCCCCTGAAGTCTGCAATGAGTAATCACAGGAGCCAAGCATTTAGTAAATACCCTTGGTGCAGTAAAAAGACCGAAGGGCAAAGGAAAGAACTGAAAATGTAATGAAGCAACAGAAAATTGCAAAAATCCCTGTAAAGGGAATGTGTGGGAATATGAAGGTAGGCATCCTTGATGCCCAGGGAAGCCATAAAGACCTGTGGAGGGATGAGAGGAAACATGGTGTGCAGAGAGAGCATGCTGAAGTTGGGTACCTTTAGGGAGGTATTGAGATTGGACATTTCTCGAATAGGCCTCCAAGGGCCATCCTTTCTGGGTACCAGGAAAATCCTGGAGTAGAACCCCCTTCCTCTTTGGAATAAAAGAACTTCCTGAATAGTTCCCTGTGATTTCAAAACCTGAAGCACCTCTGGAAAAAATTGCAGTTGCTCTTGAGGAGATTGAGGGATGCCCATGAAAGATGGAAGAGTTTTGCACAACACGAAATATCCTTTGTGGATAATGGATATGACTCATGAATCTTGGGTTATATCCTCCCAGAGTGGAAGGGACACAGAAAGATGTAGGGAAAAGGGAATTTGATTGAGAAAATGTTGGTAGTCACAGACTACTTGGCTTGTCTGGAAAAGGCTGTTTTTGAGGAGGAGTAGGCTGTGAAGATTTTGAAGCAAAAGACTTTCTTGTGGCCTTCTTACCTCTGGATCGAGGTGTACAAGATTTTTTTCTGAAAAAAAGGAGTTTTAGCTGGGTAATTTCTTTTGAGCTCCTGTAATTCTTTACTTTTCTCTTGCAAGGACTTGAACAAGTCAGCTGTAGCAGCCCCAAACAAAGCCTTATTATCTAGTGGGGCATCCAGCAATTCAGCCTTAAAGTCATTTAGAAGTGGATGGAGCCACAACCAAGAGTATCTCCTCAGAAAAGAGCCAAATGCAGCTGCTCTAGCAGATGCTATAGCCGCATCTAATAGAATGGCATGCCACCTGACAGCAACCCCCAGAATTGCAGAAAACTGAGACTTAACTTCTGAATCTGGGAGATCAGAAAGAAGCTAAGTTGACTGGGAAAGGAGAACCAAAGCACACTTAGTCATGTGGGTCTCATAACTGATGGCTCAGAAAGCTAGGATGACAGAGGTGTGAACCTTTGTCCTTAACCCTTTCACAGTCTTAGTCTCTTTATCTGAAGGGAGAAGGGGAGTGGATGGCAGTAGTCTACATGGCTTGTCAGCAGCCGCTGAAATAGTAACTGGATCCACTAATGGACATTTATATAGAAATTTACATTCCTCAGGGACTTTTTCATTCCTGGACTATCTTGCTGGTGGTGGAATTTTGCTGGATTTGGTCTTTGTTATTTTGTTTATCGTGCTACTTTGTAGAACCTATCTAACCTTTTAGGGGCAGGAGGTCGAGAGTCTGGAGCCTTTGATGCAGAAGAAAAGGCACCAAGAAAAGCTGGCAAGACTGGAGGCACTGCAGAAGGAGAGGGAGAATCCAATTGGAGCAAATCATGACACCTTTTCTGCACCTCAGAAACCTGAGAGCAGTTCCACTTGAAATATTCCCACTTCCTGGCAATAGTTTCCCCAAAGGTGATATCTTCACCAGGAGACTCTGTGCCATTGGACTCTTCCTCAGGGGAAGCATACTCTAAAATTGATGTAATTTGAGCTGCATATGCCAAAGATTCATCCTCAGAGGAATCCTTTTCTTCAGAAGAATCCTGTTGTTTGACTCTTTTTGTTGAGAAGAAAGCAAAAGAGAACTAGGAAGATGAACCCCTGAGGAAGGTTTAAAGTCCATAAACGCATTAAACAAACCTAGTGAAAATGCCTGTCAATCTGCAGGTGGATCCTGAAGGGTAGAAACATGTTTGTTTTTTTGTCTCTTTTTAAGTGGCCTGCATTCAATGAGTCATCGGGACTTACCCCCTGACTAATATTTGCAGAATACATCACAGGGCTTATGAATCAATAAGCCTAGGTTCCCCCTGACTGTCCAAAGCAGAGATCTGTGAAACCTCCACAGATGTGCCAAAGGTCAGCTGCCTTACAGCCTCCGATGTAGTACCTTCCTTAGGATCCAAACTAAGATCCAGATGTGTCTCTGAGCCTTCATTGTCACCAGGAGAGACGTCTGAAATAGGAGGTGCAGTTGAAGCTTCAGGCCTAAGTTTCTAAGGCTTCTTGGAAGCAAACTCAACAAAAAGCCCCAATGTACCCTCCATAATGTCACAATCTAGCCATTTTAACCTCTGATTTTCTAAATAAATATTGAGAGGTGAAAGGTGGCTATGTAGGGTTTTAGGGACAAAAGCTTTACAGATAGGGCAAAACTTATGGTCATGGTTAGGCCCTAAGCAGAACAGACACTGATCATGAGTATCATTATGTGGATTTTGTCTTCCACACTGGCATTTGCCTTTTTTGGATGACATGTAACCTCAAGGCAGTGAAATAATAAAAAGAAGACTCCAACAGGGCACTTATCTGAATCCTTTGGAACCAGCAAACAAGAGCAGACCGATAATTGTTGATGCCATTAAGACTGGCAGCAGAGAAATTCTGAGGATACATAACTTTTATGGCTGATGTTGCCTGCTGGCCTATGTGTGACATCCCACGTACCTTGTAGTGGTAAAAGTCTTTTGTATACTGGCTGAACTTTGAGTCTGCCTTTGGCAGGGAATCCCTCATGTAAAGAATACCTCAGAGGGACAACATAGGCTATGTAAACCTCCACCTTAGTGTGCACAGTGAGCTTATTATTAGCCCATACTCTCTTTATCAGCCTGGAAAACATTGTGACGGCTTTTCCAATGTGCTTGTTGATCTTGCTGTCAAGCGACAAGTTGTCAGAGATTGTAGAGTCCAGGTACATGAACTCATGGACAACCTCTAGCTTATAGTCACAAATGACAATTGATGGCTCACTGCCCACAATTTCACCCATCACCTGGGTCTCCTTTGAGTTGATTGTGAGGCCAAAATCCATACATGCATGTGCAAAGCAAGTCAAGAGTGACTGAAGTTCTTGCTGTGTGTTAGCCACAATAGTTGCATCATCAGTGAACAGAAACTCCATTAGACAGTTCCTAAGCATCCTGGTCTTTGATCTAAGTCTTGACAGTCTGAAGAGGTTGCCATCCATTCTGGTTCTGAGAAAGGTACCCTCTGTAGCAGTTCAAAAAGCAAATTTCAACAGAACTGAAAATAAGATACCAAACAGTGATAGATCCAGTACACATCCATGCTTTACTCCACTAAGAATCTCAAAAGGTTCAGATGTGAATCCATTATACATGACAGTCCCCTTCATGCCTTCATGGAAGGCCCTGATAATGATAAGGAGTACTGGAGGACAGCCGATCTTTGCTAAAATTGCAAACAGACAATTCCTACTGATGAAGTTGATTGCCTTAGTTAGATCAATGAAGGCAATATACAGAAGTTTGTTTGCTCCCTGAACTTTTCTTGTAGTTGCCTAACAGAGAAAACCATGTCTACAGTAGACCGTCCAGCTCTGAACCCACAATGAGACTCAGAGTAAACTCTCTCTGCAAGAATGTGGAGCCTCTTCAGGACAACATGTGCAAGCAGCTTCCTCATGGTACAGAGAAGTGAGATGCCATGATAGTTGTTACAATCACTTTTGTCACCCTTATTCTTATAGATAGTAACTGTGTTAGCATCCATCATATCTTGAAGTGCACTACCTTCTCTTCAGCACTAGCAAAGTATTGTATGCAGCTCCGAGATTAAGGTATTGCTAGCACATTTAAGGATTTCAGAGGGAATACCATCTATTCTGGGGACTTTTCCTAAGGGAGTGCTTTGAGTGCATTACTGAGTTTCTCCAAGGTGAGCTCAGCATCGAGTTCATCACAGTTGGCACTGGCTCAATGGCATTCAAGGCTCTCTCCATAACTATGGTCTCTCTGGCATACAGCTGGGAGTAGTGTTCTAACCAGCATTCCATCTGCTTGGTTCTGTCCTTCAAGACCTCACCTGTGGCCTACTTAAGTGGGGTGATCTTCCTTTGTGATCGGCTGATGGCTTGCTTAATTCCATCGTACACTCCTCGCACGTTACCAATGTCCGCAGCCTGCTGAATCTTGAAGCAAATTTGGAGCCAATAATCATTTGCACACCACTGAGCTACCTGTTGCACTTGACTCCAAGCACACTGGAGTGCCTGCAAGTTCTCCTCATTGGGTGAGGACCTGTATACAGCCAGTGCCTGTCTCTTCTTCTCAATAAGGGGTGTCAGCACTTAAGTGTAGGCTTCAAACCAGTTAGCACACTTGACTGTCTTCCTCCCAGAGATAAATATTGCAGTGTTATAGATAGCATTCTGAAGTTTTTCCCCATCTCTTGTTGGTGTTAGTGCCATCCAGGCAGGGCAAAGCCTCTTCAAGTGCTTGAACAAACTTGTATACTTTTGAAGGGTCACGAGTCTTGCCTGTGCCAATGTGTGGCCTCCCTTCCTTTTTTAGAATGAAACAATCTTTGCATCTGGATGTTCACCTTACTACACATGAGCAAGTAGTTGGTATCACAGTCTGTACTGTGGTAAATGTGTGTTACCCTGACACTACATAAATTGCTGCATTTGGTGAGGACAAGGTCAAGTTGGTGCCAATGTTTCGATCTTGGTTGTTGCCATGAAACTTTGTGCTGGGGCTTGACATTGAAGAATGTACTGGTTATGCAGAGGTCATATTGGGAACAAAGTTCAAGGAGACACTGTCCATTTTCATTCATCTTTCCTGTTCCAAAATGGAAGAATGGAAGTTGCAGTTACCAGTAATAAGCCATTGCACTCAAGTGGCGTAGAGTGAGGCACCAGGGGCTGCTTCTGACTGTGGAAGTGATCCTTTGATTTCATTGGGCAGCTACTACCTGCCTTAAGCTGGGCAGCACCCAGCCAAATAGGTGCTGCCTTGCCACAGTCCACTTGCTCCATTGGATGTGTGGGGCTTAGGGGATTTGTCTATGGAAGGCCAGATGGCCATTTGGTGACAAATGCTTGGAAAGTTGGTGCTGCTTTTGCCACTGGCCTCAATCCAATTTACAGAGTTGTTCTGTAGAGAGAATAATTCCTGACATAGAGTTATGCTGAGAAATTATCCACCCTGTAAATTAAGCTGAAGCCCTGTCTAGATTGTGATAGACTAACCTAGCATAGCTTTCTTTTGTATAGCTAGTACAGTGGAACTGCAAACAGTTTCTCATTTTCTCTGCTGAAGTAGATGCTTTAGAGGTGTAGCTGGATTGGGATCCCTGGCATGTAGTACAGTTCCTCACCCTTTTGCTGTCTGCACTGAAAAGACTGTAACTTAGTATCATATGTTCCATATCTCATTTATGTAGCTTCAGCCAAGTTTCATTGATGGCAAATAAATGATCGTTATACATACTGACCCACTCTTGAAATTTACTCATTTCGTTAACAGTGATTCTAGTAGAGATGACTATTACTTTTAGATATTCAGCTCCATTTAAGATTAGAATTAAGGACAGAAGTGGTTAGGCTAGGGTTAAGGTCAACCATGACTGACAAGGATGATAGTATAACTGAGATTAGTCAGCTTAAAGTAGTCCTTTAGTGCTAGTTTATCATGATAAAGAGAATGCAGTCAAGATAGTGTTGTCTGTTATCAGTTGTACATTCTGTGGGTGAGGGGGTAAGAGGGTCTCTGCTGGACAGCATAGAAAAGGAGAAGAGGAAATATGGCAAAAACGCATCTTAAAAACAATGCACAAGTCAGTTTTTTTTCACAATTTGATGTCTGAGGACTCATTAATCAGGAAGAGGTAGGTAAGGGAGTGCACAGCTGTGTCCACTGGCCCCACTAGTTAATGGTTGAGGAAGAGGATGGACACAAATGAAGCCAGCACTTGCCATCCCTATCAGATATCAAGGATAAAAAGGGCAAATTTAGCTAGCAACAGGAGTGGAACATATCTCATTTCTGTCCATGGATACTTGATTCTGATTGTGCTGTGTTGTTCCTTACCCTGGGTGCTTTTTGATGAGAGTCTTTTAAGAAGATTAACTGGGGTCCCATGCCGAAAAATGGTGGTTAGTGTAAACACAGTTTGTGCATTTCTTCAAAACAGAAGGTAAAAGGCTTTCTACACTCTTGATTTTGACTATGTGTGATACCACTATGTTAAAACCAGTCAAGTTCCAGATAATCATTAAGTATTTAGGTAGCTGTGCCCTGCTGCCTAGACATAGACAGCTAGTGTCTATGTGAGTGATTGACAAAGGACAATGACAGAGTACCAGGTGAGGGCTTAATAGTGTTAACAATTATTAAGTGAGCACCTGTATTGGTCTGAGTGAAGAGTGTAAAAGGCAGTGGAAGAGTAGAGAAAGTGTTCCACAGAAATGGAAAATAAATTCAAGGCCAAAGAGATGGCAGGTAATTGCAATCTAATTAGTATGAGTCAGTAATGAGCAAATGTTAGCAGCTATGGAGATAGAATACATATGAGACATAAACACACACACACACACACACACACACACACAAAGACACGTATGAGCTAATGCAAAAAGGGAACCAATTTGAAGAAAAATAAATAATTGGTCTAGATGAAGCACTAATTAAAAACTTGGATCATGAAGTATGTTTCAGCAGTAAGACGGGGGACTTCACATTGTTGCAGAAATGTTATAGGCGTGATTTTCAAGAATCATCATGACTATGGTATCTACTACTATTAATCCACTCAGCATCATGGTCCACTTACAAGAATGTAGTCAAGCTGTGCAAACACATTGAGACCTCAAACAGATGCTGGTAGAAAAAAACAAGTTGGGTGAAAGCAGAAGTGGGATTTGTTATATTAAATCACAATGATATATCACGTAATTTATTTAACACTTGATTAATTGCCGCAAAAACACCCAAGGCTACAGAAAATGGCATTCCACAGTAGTAACAGTCAAAACGCCTACAGACAGACAATTACTTTTCGAGGAGGGGGGGGCAAGTGCCTTTTGACTTTGATGCAGGCGCTCTTCCCCTACATTCTCCATCTCTATACATCCCAACTACAAGCTCACACAAAGTCTGAGTAGAGGGGAAAGGCGAATCTTATATAAGAGGAAACAGATGTAAACAAAAATAACTTCTACCAAACCAAGTGGATGTACTAAACCTTTAACAAGACCAATTCTGATGTACAGAAATGTTGACTACAAAAACACACAATCTTTCTTTTTCAAAGTTTAGCAATATCCATCATTAAATATAGTATTCTCACCCAGCATACCTCTCAGCTGTTCTTGATTTTACAGAACATCCCTGATTTTTCTTATATTTCCTTCCTGCCTCTTGCAAAATTTTTGATTCTTCTGATTAATGACTGATGATTACAGTCTGTCAATATGAAACATGAGTTTCATATTTGTTGATGTTTAGGAAGCACATGTTAATGCAAAAAACCCTTGCATTATTGACATTTTTAAGTGAATTAGAGTAATATTTAAAAATGTCCCTGATTTTTTTATCTTTTCTCTCCTCATTGTTTTTAGTTTTGACCAGGATTCCTGATTAAAGAAACTGAAAGGTATGGTTCCCATGGAGATGGACAAATAGCTTATTTAAGTAAACAGGAAAGAGGCAAGTAAAAAAAGTAGCACCACCACTGCAGCAACCTCTCCTGTCATGAAAGAATCCTGTGACCTCCCAGAGATGGTGAAAATTTCCTCTCTGTCAAGATGTAACTACAGAAGGATGTGACATGGTCCCAAATCTGCAAATTCTTATCAACAGTTGAGTATTTATGTAACTGAAAATACAAATAGCATCCTGCAAAGACCAGATTAGTAAACTAAAATGTATTGAATCAAGCTACTCATAAAAACATACTTCTAGAGTTTGAAAACTATAGACCAACAGCAATTCCCCCCCCCCCTCCAAAATATTACAGAAATGCATCCATGTGCAGCTGATGCAATACCTAACCTCAAACAGCCTGTTGTCAAAAACACAACATGGCTTTAGGCTCCAGCACAGCACCACTACTGCTCTACAACATTTTACCAATATTATAAACCAACATAGAAACAATGGTCAGCTTGTGTCCACCATGTTCTTCGACTTGTCAAAGGCATTTGATACTGTCTTACACCAGCAACTGCTCATTCAACTCTTAGTTACCTATCTAGAAGGCAACAAGAAATTAAATGTCACTAAACCTACTCATCCTTTCAACCAGTTACTACAGCTGTCCCTCAGACCTCTATCCTGGGTACTCTACTATTTAATATATTTATTAATGACCTACACATCTCCACTCACCATGCTAGTTTAGTTCAGTGTACAGATGACTCAACATTAATATGTGTGGACTTAACAATAAATAACCTCCAAGACATTACACAAACATCTTTCTCATTTGTAGAAACCTGGCTTAATGAATCAATCCCCCTACTCAACCCCAAGAAAACTAAGTTAATGCTTTTTACCTCAAAAAGTTGCCAAAGTCAAAATCAATCTTTTACCATAAAGTCAGCCAATAATATTGTCATTGAAACTGTAACTCACAGTAAACTTCTAGGTGTTATAATAGATGACCATCTCAAATATGACCAGCATATACTCATCATCTTCTTTCGGCTGTTCCAGTTAGGGGTCGCCACAGTGGATCACCTGTTTCCATTTCTTCCTGTCCTCTGCATCCTGCTCTGTCACACCAACCACCTGCATGTCCTCTCTCACCACATCCATAAACCTTATCTTAGGCCTTCCTCTTTTCCTATTACCTGGTAGCTTCATCCTTAGCATCTTTTTCCCAATATACTCCACATCCCTTCTCAGCACATGTCCAAACCAACGTAATCTTGCCTCTCTGGCTTTGTCTCCAAACCTTCCAACCTGGGCTGACCCTCTAATATACTTATTCCTAATCCTGTCCACCCTCGTCACACCCAGTACAAATCTTAACATCTTTAACTCTGCCACATCCAGCTCAAACTCCTGCCTTTTTGTCAATGCCACTGTCTCCAACCTATATAACATAGCTGGTCTCACTACCCTCTTGTAGACCTTCCCTTTCACTCTTACAGGTACTCGTCTGTCACAAATCACTCCTCACACTCTTCTCCACCCACTCCATCCTGCCTGTACTCTCTTCTTCACCTCTCTTCCATACTCACCGTTACTCTGAACTATTGACCCCAAGTATTTAAACTCATCCACCTTCGCCACCTCTACTCCTTGCATCCTCACCATTCCTCTATCCTCCCTCTCATTCACACACATATATTCTGTCTTAGTCCTGCTGACCTTCATTCCTCTTCTCTCTAGAGCATATCTCCATCTTTCCTGGGTCTCCTCCACCTGTTCTCTACTCTCACTACAGATCACAATGTCATCTGCAAGCATCATAGTCCATGGGGACTCCTGTCTGATCTCGTCTGTCAACCTGTCCATCACCATTGCAAATAAGAAAGGGCTCAGAGCTGATCCTTGGTGTAACCCCACCTCCGCCTTAAATGCATCCGTCAATCTCACCGCAGACCTCACCGCTGTCACACTACCCTCGTACATATCCTGTACCACTCTTACATACTTCTCTGACACTCCTGACTTCCTCATACAATACCACAACTCCTCTCTACTGGGGATGCACAAGTAAGTGCATTTCTTTGTGCCGGTCCCAAGCCCGGATAAATGGGGAGGGTTGCATCAGGAAGGGCATCCGGTGTAAAACTTTGCCAAATCTTTTCATGCAGTCACCAATTAATGACCAGCATATACTGCACCTCATTAAATCTACACACCATAAACTAGGCTCTCTTTATTGAATCAATAGATTTCTTACAGATAATCCAAGAAAAACTCTAGCCACCACCTTCTTATTACCATCTCTCTTATATGCTACTCCTATCCTAACAAACTTAAACAATACTCAAGGAAAGAAACTTGCCTCCTATTACAGTAAGACAGCTAACTGTGCCGCCATTCTCCCTCATAGGACCAACCATTGTCATAGCTTAAAGCAATTAAACTGGCTTGAACAACGCAACTATTGAACATATTCAAAACTAACTATAGTACATAAACTCATTCATCAGCTGGAATAATGCCCTGCACTACAAAAATTATTACTACCTTACTGTCCAGCAAGGGACCTCCATTCTAGTAACAAATTCCTACTAGTCACACATAAATCAAATAATGTTGCAGGAGACTTGATCTACTCCCAATATGTTGCTAAACTCTGGAATAGCATCCCCACACAAATAAAACTCTCAAACAAAATTAACAGTTTTAAATCATTGCTTAAACAACATATTAACCAATTCTGGTCCTGCACATATTCTCATCACCAGTTTAAGACTTTGTGCTTACTGTACAATACTCTCCAAATACTCTCCTTAAATAGAATACTCTCAACCTCTCATTGAAAAGACGTAACTGTAACTGCTGCCTGTACAATCCACTAAGTTGCACGTGGGCTTTCTCTTTAGTAACTTCTCCTTAAAATCTTAGCATGTATAATGTAACTACTGTATGTTTATAAATGTAAATAGAAATGTAGCTACTCTGTGTTTATCTGGAACTTAGAATAATGCAGTTCAGCAATCTGAACTTTTCTCCCGGGCCTCTCCTGAAAATGGGTATTACCTAGTTGGACTTTCCCTGCAAGCAAAGACGAATAAATTAGTCAATAAATAATTTCTCTTCCTGAACTAAGTTACTGTCTTTTTTGCCTGTTCCCCGGAACCATGCCCTCCTTGGGTACACCTTACTAATACCCCTCACCTTCCAGCCAAAGGCTTCCTCCTAATAATCAGTAATTGCCTTTCCAAGATGACCTTACATTTATACTTGGATATTTTATAGTTTGCGGTCTCAATTTATTTTTATTTTGTAATACACTGTAAAGCTTGCATATATGCTATTCTGCTGAATAGTTCAGTGTTCCAGCTATAAATACTTATGCACAGCCTTATAACAATTTAGTTCATGATGATGTACTAGCTATGTATTTCCTGTGTCTTGTTTTTGGCATTTTGTTTGATGCAGTCCATTATATAAGTAATAGTGGTTGGCCAACTGTGATAGTCATTTTCTTGCACAGAAGTTCTAGTTTATTCTGTCTTGAGACGTAATCTAAAAAAGTTAGTATGTATTTGAATGCCATGACAGAAGAAAAGCTCACTACATATCATCTAGCCTTTTTCATGGTCTCATTTAGATTTATAAGTTATGTCACTTCCTCTGTCTTTTAACATACTGTTATCACCTCACAGCAAGAGGTTCTCCAGTTTAAATCTTGGCTGAAGTACATTTTCTATGTAGTCTGGATGTCCTAATAGTCTCTGCATGGATTTTCTCTAGGTCTTCTCTTCTCCTTGCATCTTTCAAAAGCATACAGTAGGAGAAATGGCATTCACCAAATTGCCCATTGGTGTGCCTGTAGTTTATGAGAGAGTGACAGTGTGCATTCTATGATAGATTAGCTCCCTGTCCAGAATGGGTTTCATTGCTTTACACTCACTGGTGTTAGGGTAAGCTCAGATAACCTCAAGATTCAGGGATAAAGCAGGTAGGTATATGGATGGCTGCACCCAAGTCAATGAAGTCCATGTCAATGAAGTCAATGTTGCCTGTAATTACAGGATGGGGCTACAAAGGGCTGGTGCTATATAATGCAAGCAATGGATACATAAGTTTAATTGAGCATTGTTTATTCAAAATTAGATTTAGCAAACAGCTTTCAGCAAATCTCAGTTTCACTGAAAATTACCTACGTTTTTAGCAAGATTGTGGAACTGTAGGGTAAGGAAGACTTCAGAAGCCATACTGTTTCTTGCTGTGGGATCTCAGGATCTCAGAAATGTAGAAATGTAGAACACACACACACATCTATATATGGGTTCTGTTGGTTGACAGGGAGCCGGGTTGACATATGTTTAATTGATTGCATTTGGATGACTATGCAGATGGCTGACAGGTGTGCAAGATCAACATTTCCCACTTAGAGTAAATATTCCCTGTCCTCAGGGATTATGTGAACTCAAAGTTAGCATATATAATTATCAGGGATGTGGGAGGTGCAGGAGGGCAAGAAATTATGTTGTTCATGTTTTTTTTATTTAACATTTACATGCACCATGGATGCTTCTTGACAAAGGATTAGTGGGACATCAGTCTTCTGCTTTCAAGGTATTGTGGTACCTTTCTGGTAGTGACATTTGTTTTTGTTGACCAACTAAGATAAACTATATATATATATATATATATATATATATATATATATATATATGTATACACGTATATATAAGGAGTGTGGGGTCTTGAGTTTTGTTTGTGTTTTGTGACCTTGGAGGTGCTGCTGATTGCCCTGGGAGTGCACAAGGTTTTAGACGCTTTTAGTATGAAAAATCAAGTTCCAATTAAATGAGATGCAATTATTCATAGTTGACTTTTAGTTTCCCTAACCCCTTGGTTGCATGATTCTGGAGTAAGTATATTTAGAAATGCCATGAGCATGGCAAAAACTTTATCTTATTTATTTATTTATTTGGTTATTTACTTATTATAGTCAACTTTTTTGTTGTCAGCTTTTTGTTTTTGATTAATTCCAGGTTGAAGATGGAGCTGTCAGTTACTTACATTAATCCTGAAAGTAACATAGATATAAATTTTCAGCTTTCAAAGACACAGGATTCACGAAGCCTCCGTGTAAGAGTTAACAAGTCTTACACGGAGGCTGCAGTTAAACGGTGTGATGTCAGCATGCCATGCATATTCATGAGGACATGCTGACTCGCACCCAAGGCTAACACGGTCCGTGTAAGAAAGTAGGGGGCGTGTCCGCAGGGCGAGTCCTGCAAACGGACACTCCCCCGGAAGAATCACAGTCCCTAAAGTAAACCCCCATGAGCGACTCCGCGGAAATGTCAACAAACACAACACTACACATGCCCCCACAGACTATAAACGGAAAACATAAAAATGAACAGTTAATTTTTTTTTTAAATATTAAAAATGTTTGCCCATAATTGCGCTCGTTTGCGCGGGTGTGCCCTTCGCTTAGCCACAGTAAGCAGTCAGTGGAAAAGCATATAAGATCTAAATATGCAAAGTAAGCCAAGAAGCAATAGCGTTGCGGTAGAGATGTCGACTAAAGAGAAGGCAGTCACGGTTCGAGCCCCAACAACATAATTTTCTATTTTTAGTGAAATAAGCATGAAACAATCCCCTGACATATATGTACATATATATATAATTATATTTTATGTAAAATGTAATGAAATGGGCCATGTATTTTGAAGAAATGTGAGACAATAAAAAAAAAATAATTTCATAAGTGCCCATAGCTGAGCTACGCTCTAACAAGCTGAGTATGACTGCCCGCAGGTGAGCATTGGTTTAACAGGTGTAATATGAGTGCCCGGAGTTGAGCAGTGCTTTAACACGCTGCAACCATGTGCCCGTAGCTGAGCTGAGCGTAATATGCGTGCTGACAGCCAAATGATGCGTAAACCAGCATAACCCATTTGCGCGGAGCTGCGCACCCCGCCAACAACCTTACCGGCGGGCAACGTTGAGCAAGTTGTATCAAAATTGCCTTTACTCAGACACACCTCCTAGCCTGTGTAGACAGTCATAAAATAAAAGAAGCAATGGCCAGGCTCGACCCCAGGATAACATGCACCATAGTCAAAGTACTGAACCACTAAGCCATGACAGTTGCACTGAGAAATGCAGTATTAGCATATATATAGGAATGAATGTAAAGAGAAGCATGACAAAGCAGATTTTGTGAAGTTGATACATTTCCAAAATGGCCAATCACAGATAAGTGCAGAAAAAACAGCATATATAAGCTCCATAGGCAGGGATACACAGCATAACTGATTGTGGAACCTATTTGCAGTCAGGATGTCAGGTGTAGGAGAGGGTAGTTGCTTCTGAGCACAGAGGTGGGGCACTGAAGAGTCCAAATATATGGATTGGCTCCTTGTCCACGATCATGAGGCTCAACTCATGCAGGGCCAGGTCCTGTGGGGAGCGTACAAGGCTGAGGAGTGGGACCAGTTGGCACATGATCTCACCAGTGCCACAGGAATACCAAGGACTGGTGAACAGGTCCGTCACCACCATGCGGACCTGAAGAGACGAAAGCAGGACCAACTGAATCGTTGGATCCAGGAGGCCTGGCAAATGCCCAACGCCCCACTACTGAGTAAGTTCCATGTAATTATGTATGTAAGAAATTATCCTAGCTGATATTATGGAGATGTATATTCCAATATTACTTCATTTATATTACAGCTGTAGGTGTGCGTTCAGCGAATCGTCGAGCCTATGCTGATAGGCTGGTGTGGTTGCGCCACCAGGTAGGTTAGTAATTATTTCCCTGTAACTGTTATAAAATATAAGTGGGACAGCTTGTAAAAGAGTTCAGTGTAGTCACTTATTAATAAAGTTCAAGTAACAGTGTAAGAGAGATTCTGCAAGTACTGTGTGATTAGATAAGTGATGCAGCCTGTAATCCAGAAATAAAAATGAAACAAGTCTGAAATAGAGATGTTCCACCTGTATTGTAATAGTAGATAACCTGCTGCAGGCTGAAAATTACAGCTAAACAAGCTGAGTACAACGCATGTGTGCAATACATCCCCATTTAAAATCTGAGACATGACACAAGTGAGTCTGTTGGAAAGGATTGTTGTAACCAAGTAAAACATGTTCATAAAGCCTAGAATTAAGTACCATCCTGAATTGTAAAAATAAAACAAGTGAGAGTGTGAGAAAGAGGTATGAATCCACCAAGAAAGTTGTAATAACTCCTGAATAAAGTATACTGCAGTCAGTACATAATGAAATGAATGAGACAGGCACAACCAAAGAGTGAAATGTGTGTAATAAAGTACTGAAGCTGGAATGTCTGTCCCACAATTTGGAGATGTTGCTGTACCCTTGCAATATGGAGATAGTATGGTAGTATGAAATACCAAACATCCACAGTTGTCTAGAGCCATATAAATCAAATGTAGCATGATGCTGTAGCTGAACAGAGCCAGATATGAATGTGTATGAATAAAAATGCAATGTATATTAATGTAGCAGTAACATTCCCATCACCAACATACCTACAGTTACATATAGGAAACTGTAGTAAGACTTGTAGGGTATATATATCTGCAGCTACTAGAAATGTACAGCATATGTATAGGTATTTGAAGTTGTTAATGAAATATTTCTTCACCCTACCCTATATTCACAAATAATCCATTCCACATCAAATGGGTATGTGTATTCACAATTAATTCCTCTGGACATTTGTCCTGTTGGTTCATACATATTTGCATGTACGTTGATGCATGTGCCCTGTTGACATATCCAAACCTGATGGCCTGTTGCCATCAATCAACCCTGCATGCTGTTGGATTGTGTACTGTTGTTCAAATTATGCATGTGTTATGCTTGCTGTTCAATGTTTGGAATTTATGGGTGTTTGGTTAATGGGAATACTAATGCATGCTGTTACAACTAATTTTGAATGGTATTGTTTGTTACTAACCCAAAATGTCATAAAATATTGCTAAACATAGGACGACAGGGAAGGCGGGTTCCAGCGGACCCACCTCTCCCACCTCAGCTGGCGAGTGCACCTGGCACTAGTGCCCAGGCCGGACCCTCCTCCGGTGGCCCTGTGCCACCTTCGGGTGGAAGCGCTGCAGGGGATGGGGCTCGTCCCCCCTCTGCAAGCGTGGCCGGAGGAGACCGTCCACTCACCCTCCATAGTGTCCGGTCTGTGGTGCGTAGGGAGATCAGGCAGTCTGTGCTTGAACCCCTATGCCAGCTTGAGGCACGGGTGGCACAACTCACGGGTGTGCCTGCTGCCCATCCTACACAGCCCCCAGCACAGCCCCGTCCTGGGCAGTGAAGGCACAGTGGCAACTGCTCATAGGTGGGGATCTCAGTTCCACTGTTGCCATCTGTGGGCTCATGGGCTCGCGATATCCAAACATCCGTCCCCGTCAACTGTGTTTCCCCCGCACATGTCATACTCCGCCCCTGTATGCATCTTGTTTGTCTTGTCTGTTAACCTCCCCTACCTACCTCCCCACATATACCTACTTCCTGTACCTGACATTCCACTCTCACCTGAAAAAAAAAAAAAGGGCACTCTATTCCCGCAAAAAAATTACGCCCCATACATAGCTGCCCATTTCGCAGACATGTCTGCTGGACATGTGAACTGGTAATTACAATTGGCTGTACAACAAATTTTGTTGTCCTCACCCCTCTCTCAGGGGTGGAAGGTTTCAAATTTCACACCAAATTACACATGTATGCACAGCTGTTGCTGATAAAGATATGGGCAGCTGTGGGCCTTTCCTACACCCTTCCTGCAAATTGCGAGCTTAATTTCCTACTGTCCTACCCTCTTTGTGCCCCCTTTTTCACCACTTTCCTGTCACCCCATTTTCATTTCTTTCAAAGAAATTAGCGCGGGTGTGCGCAAGAGTAAGCACTGTTAAGCAGTTGTAAGCGGGTATGCGCTTGTGTGCACTTAGCTAAGCATGTGTGCGCAAAGCTAAGTGGCACTGCGCATGCATGAGCTCCGCACAAACCAGCGCTAACCCGCTTACATCTGCTTAAAAGTGCCTTAGTCACTCTGAATGACAAGGCCTGTAGTCTGCTCAGAAGCAAAATAAAACCCCACTGTCAGTCTCGAACCCAGGACCTTAGAAACACTAGTCTGCATGACTTACCACTAAGCCATGACTACTATACAAGAACATTGTGCTGAAAGCAATATATCATGAAATAGTAGGAATGAATGTAAAGGGAATATAGGAAGGCTATTACACAAAGCATTTCATGTATCTTTACTGGCAATTCATGTGGATTTGTATAACATTAGTGTGGGAAGAGAAACAGCCATGCTAGTTGGTAGCTAGTAGGTAATAATGTGACAATAGCAACTTGCAAGCCACACACACTATCAGAGCAGGATAAACACTGCCATATTTGAATAGGTAAGAGGCCAGACCTAGCAACTGTGACTGATTTACAGGGATGTCCCTGATTTGAAAACAAATGTTAACTGTGCCCCACTGACTCCCTGTGAAATGTACTAACAGTAGGCAGAAAGGTGTTTCAACCCATTTAATGGTAACTCTCAATTACTGAAAGTATGCACTACTTGCACGTCAGAAATGGTGTAGTAATACATATGCTCAAAATACCCCACAGTCACAACTGCAGAATATCTGAAAAATATCACGGTTGTATCCCACTGATATGTACCATTCCCTGAGGCTGATAAAAGATACACCTGAGAGTATCTGAGGCCTGAACAACACAGCCTGAAATATGAGAGACATACCAACATTTACACTCACAGAACAGTGTCCACAGCATACCAGCATGGTCCCCACCTTGAAAATCTGAAAGGGCTATGCCTACCTAACATAACATTTTATAGCACTGACCTGAAATCACAGTGAGAACTGCAATCACCACACAGCAGGCTGCATGCAATTAGTAAATGCTAGCTAACAATTGGTGCAGAGGCCATCACATGCACATGTGCAAATACCTACAAAAGCATCCTGTTCTCCCAGTCCACACATGCAATACTTTCATTGCACCATCTGGAAGGAGAGACAGAGAGAGAGAGAGAGATAAAAAAAAGAACTAAAACAACAACAAAAAAAAAAAAACAGATAAACAGAAACTGACACTGCCAAAACAAACATCAACTGGCAAGATAAGCAGCAGCAGGCCAGCACAAACAGCAGTAACGAACAAAGGTAATGTAAACTAATAATCTAATAGTCTACATACTGTGAACCCTCCATATGTGTTAGCAGTCTGTATCTATATATATGAAGATGTGCAGAGGGCAGGGGACATACTGCAACTGTTAGTGAAGGATGGACATACATATGGATGTGAAGGTTGCTATGTGCACTTATCAATGTAGGTTGTAGTGCAACGTACAATGTAGGTTGTACAGTAATGGATGTTTAGCAGTATGTTAGTGTGTGTATATGTATGTGTAAATAAAAAGGTATAAATATATATATATATATATATATATATATATTATATGTATACGTATGTATATATATAAATGTATGTATATATATATATATATATATATACATATAAATATATGTATATGTATATATATACTATGCATATATGTATACATAGATAGATAGATAGAGAGGGATGTAGAAATAGATAGACATATATAGATAGATAGAATATGTATATACATATATATGTAATAGACACATACATATGTAGATATATGTAGATACATACACATATACAGACAGATATGACTGTCTACAGCTATGTATGTATATGACTATCTCTCTCTCTCTCTCTCTCTCACTCTCTCTCTACATATATATATATATATATATATATATATATATATATATATATATATATACTGAGTGAGGCACATGTGTGCAGATGTATTGCAACAGGTGCCTGGTGACAAAGGCATGGGCTGAACACCAGTGTGGATACTGGTGTACCATACCCCATTCCAAAACACTTACACCACTAACCACCACATATGTGGTTGCCTGCCTACTACTGCATGCGTCAGGAGGGAACATGGGCAACAAGTGTACAATAGCCTCCCCATTGATATTCACAGTGGCACACTAGTCTTGTAATACCTGTACATGGTATGTGTCAGCAGACATGGTGTGTCAGCTATGGAAATGTAGGTCACTGTACCCCTCTACACCTCACAATGCCCTACACGGAATGTACCTCCCATGACAGCTACAGAAATGGAGAAGGACACAGTCATACCTAACAAACTGTGACAATGCACTCAAACACATTACCTATGCAGAGTGACTGACAAGACCACAGAGCGCCCTCATACTACCTACACAGAGGTTACCACTGCTGGATATACATAGTTAAGTCACACCCATGACAGTTGTCCAACAACCATGGTAACACCTCACAACATCCACAGCCTAAATGACCTATGTCTGTCATCCTTGTCACTGCAGTAAAGAGCACATGGTGGAGGTACAGGTTCCTACCCACAAATAAGACATACTCTGGAGTAAACCACACAGCATTAAGAAGCAAGGCTCCCCATTAGTAGATGTCAGACATACCCCTGCTGAATGTTATGCAGATAGGTAATATGCCATATGAGTCACCCTGTGTAACTGTTTGACAGGAGCAAGTACAATCACATCACATGTGTCACAAGGGGCAGGGTAGCATAACAGTATGCTGCTGTAGGCCCAGGGCCAATAGCATACTACTTACCTAAGACACACTGCACACACACGTACTCATTGCAAACCAACTATGTGAGGTGGAATGAGTGTGCCACTGACTGTGTGCATGTTCTGTAATGGTGTGATTTCTCAGCATGACTGTCTGTCTGTCATGGTAGTGTGTGTCCTTGGTGTGAGGCCAGAGACAGATGTGTGAGGTATTGGGATACAAACATACTACATTGCCGTATGTTGTGCTGTGATTCCCTGTATGTGACTGCGGTGCAAGTAGGGTTATGGCAACAAAGAGTAGAGTGCATTACCAGTGAAATATGTAAAGTGCATTGCATGCAGTGCATGGGTTGATAATGTTCCCCATACAGCACCGTGATACAAACCCCCAGTGTGAGGTTGTGCATTGGACCTGAAACAGTGTGCTGACTGCTGGAGTATACTAGTTTGTTGTATGGAGTGTGCCAGGTACTGTCACACAGTTGTAGGCTGAGCACTGATATGTGGTCATTTACATGTGTACCCCCCAATAGACAGACAGATGCCATATATGGCAGTTCAGTGATATCACTACAGTAGAGTATTATGTGTGCCATATCACTTGCTGACATATTTTTCTTTTCCTTCCAGGGCAATGGTGCACCAGTGCAACCCTACCTACTGTGCTGCAGAGGAAGAGGAGATACACCAGAGCCTGGTGCGGGATTTCGCAACACTCTTTTCCCGCACCAGCCAGAACCAGCAGGAGAGGGCTGCACTGTGGCAAGACCTGGTCCGTCGGGTAAATGACATAATGACATAGGCATGCATAACCGGACATATGAGCAGGTATGCCATCACTGCAGTGATTTAATTAGAAATGTCCGTCAGCATGCGTCTGATATCCACAGGCAACAGCTTGCCACAGGTGGTGGGGTGGCTATACATCCCCCCTCACCAGACTGGAGGGGTTCCTCCTAAGTGTTGTGGCTCCAGCCCAACAGCAACAACAGCAGCACACATGCGTAATGATGGAGGCTGGAGCCACCCAGCATCAGGACTTGGAGCGTGCAGGTAACATGCCATATGTATAGTTGACTGTTCTGTACACTGGTAGTTTATGCATGTGTGAGGTGTGTCCTGTGTTTGTAGCTGTTATCCTGGTAATTATTGTGCAAGAGTGATATTCTCAATATCAGCAGTAGACCTGTGAAAGCCAACTGTTGTACTGCTGAACTGTATCATACTCAC
This sequence comes from Protopterus annectens, assembly GCF_019279795.1. Classification (NCBI taxonomy): domain Eukaryota; kingdom Metazoa; phylum Chordata; order Ceratodontiformes; family Protopteridae; genus Protopterus; species Protopterus annectens. Next base: position 992,944,490 of record NC_056744.1, read on the forward strand.
AGTATCAATGGCATAGTTGTGCCCACTGACAAATGTCTTATTTGTGCAGGTCCCTCTGGTGTAACAGCAAGGCAGCCAATCCATGCTGGTGAGTGTGTAATAACAATACCTTTAATACTCTTGAAACTAATAGTAATAATAGCCTCAAACAGTATTGCTATGTGTTTGATTGCAAGTGTGTTTGTGTCTGTGTGTTGGTATCTCATATACTGAGGAGTGTGCATGTGTGCATGTGTGCATGTGTGCATGTGTGCATGTGCACCTGTGTGCATGTGTGCATGTGTGCATGTGCACCTGTGTGCATGTGTGCATGTGCACCTGTGTGCATGTGCACCTGTGTGCATGTGTGCATGTGTGCCTGTGTGTATCTGTGGTAACATTGTGTACACATTGTAAACTGTGTTTCCTGTCTTCCTCCCACAGGTTCTGGTGCTGCTCTGGTGTTGTGCAGCAGGGAACCTGAATCAGCTGCTGGGGATAGTGATAATGATGATACCTGTGTAATGGCACAGGGAGGTTTGCCAGGGTCCGTTGCTGGTCAGCCAATCGACAGTACACAGCTGTCATCCCCATCAATGCGCACAGTCATCCTGCCAATACATCCATTGTCACCAATGTCCCTAGGTGATGGACAGAATACAGTGGGCAATGACCAGGGTAATGTGGTATCAGTGGCACATGCATCCCCACACAGCAGCCATGGCCAGGGTCCTGACATGGTACCACACAGGCAGATGTCCAGGGGTTCTCGTGGGAGCATCCATGGACGTACTGCCCCTGTCAGACGTGCCCACAGAGGTCTTTCAACCTCAGCTATATATCGGGCTGTAATGCAGGCAAAGTCACGTATGGAACGGTACACCAGACAGGGTCTGAGGGAGCTGAGAGCATATCGCACCGCTGTGAATGACACTATGCGTGACGTTGCGGCTGCCATCCGTAATTTCACCGAGGTCATTGACAGACATTGGGGGAGGACATTAGATCTGTTCCACAACTACATGTCCATGAGCCAGGGCAATGCAGGATGGTTGAGGCGTCGACGTGGACGTATGCCAGCAACAGCAGCAGCTGTCAGTCGTCGCGGATGACAACAAACCCGCGGCCACTCCCACAGTGCCAGCACCAGCCCCAGCAATGCTGGGTCTGTGCTGTCATCAGACCGCCCCAGGAGACCACGTGCACGTGGCTCTGGACAGTCCCAACAGGGACCTGTCTCCAGTCACCAACCAACTGCTTCTGATGACAGTATCCAGTCTGGCTTAGTACCTGATACTGTCCGTAGCACCCCTGCCAGGCACAGGTACCGTGTCCATGGCCAGAGACAGTGATCTGTATGACCTGGCAGGTACAGTCTGTGGCTGTCCACAAACACCCGTATATGGCAGCCATGAGGTGGAACTGTGTGCATGCATACACACATGCATAATGCTAACACCTAGGGCTAACACATACACGCACACACTGCATCAACATTGCCCCATCTTGTACTGTTGTCCCTCACTAACACACACACACATACATGTCGATTGGTTGTATCAGTGGTGGACTCAGGCATACCAGGTACACACCCTGTGCATATGATGAAACTGTGCCACCTCCTGAAATCTGTAACATCGATGCAGGAACAGGTTAACATGGTGCTGATGCACAGGGTGACTACATAGAAGTGTAGTAATATTATCATGTTGTCAACAGTACAGTGTAATGATATCATTGTGGGTATATCCCAGCATGCCTGATGCAGTAACAATATGATTGTCATTGTATTGTTTGGTACACCCATAGTCATTACCATAGTGTAATGTCTGCACATCTTTGCATACTGGTGGTAAGGCTGTAAACAGAAGGCCACCTACATAGGTAGCACAGGGGATAAGAAAATGGAAGTAATGATACTCAATGATGGACATGTAAACCACAAGTTGCATGCAGTCCACACCCGACTCTGCATGGAGGATGTTGATATCTGTGCAGTAATACACAACAGGTTCAAGACTCCCAGGAGCACCCTAGCACTACCAGGTTACACCTCATACCATGCTTGACAGACCCAAAACACAGAACTAACTATGACAGGAGGGTGAGTCTCATTAAATGTCAAGGATACTGTGGTGGCGGGACAGGTAGCATACATCCTACTAAGTTGGGAACTGCTGATTGAGGGCTCAGTGTCTGTTATTCTAAATGTGTATTAGTTCAGGTTTAAGCGCTTGGGTTTCAGGCCAGTTATTTTACATTATGAAGGTACATGGTCTGTACACTTGTGGGAGGAGAGGCTGGACCCTGCCCATCTGACCTGTGAATTTCTGGGTAAAGGCTTATAGTGCCTGCATATTTGCACTGTTTCTTACTGGAAGTGGTACACCTTGTTTGCTGTAGCATAGACTAGATCCAGGCCTGCTGAATGTAGCTTTGTTTGTATGCTTGTTTGCTTGTTATTTCCCTGAAACACTGATTCCACCTGAAATGCAGCTTTACAGCACCTCTGTGGATCCCTAGTGACATCTGTATTGCTTACTGTACTTATTTCCATGTTTCACTTGACAGAAAGTCACTGTTTGTCATGTTTGCATGTAAGTTGCCTGTAACACATTGCATATGAGTTACCTGGCACTTGCTCACTAAAGCATTTCTATATGCCAGCACTAACTAATTAAAAGCACTACACCCTCACAAACTCACCTTGAGTACCTTGTTCCCCATTGGCCCTTTGTGTTGTTAATTATGAAGGAATTCCCAATACTATTCTAGCATGTCTAAAGGTCAGTTGTCAATCTCCTCACTGGTCCAGTTGGTGAATCTGTGAATCATGAGGCAATGTTACAACTGCCTCATGTACACAGACAACCCTCTCCCCTTTCCATAAACTTCCAACACATGTGAGAGATGCAACCACATAGCCAAACTGGAGGCTAAGCTCTCTCAACTCAGTCCTGGCAAAACCTGTGAGGTGGAGAAGGAAACTAAAGTCACTACAATACCAGTCTCACATAGACCTACCACGACAGCAATCCAAACACATAAACACACAGAAACATACTTGGAGTCTCAAAATAACATCCTGCCTAAGTAGCAGACACCTCCAAAGCAGACATACACGCAAACGCTACGCCAGAACGCAACACGTGCTACACATAGCTCACAAAGCCAGTGTGCCAAACAGTCACAGCCTGTAAGGCTAAACAACACACCTGATACACTTGTAATAGGTACCTCTATCGTCAGGTACACTGAGGTCCCGCTCACCAGGCTGAACAAGGAGAAGGTCACGGTGAGATGCCTGTCGGGCACTATGATCCACCACATAACACAAACACACAGGTCACTCCAAGGCATGTACAAATATGACTCAGTCATTGTCCATGCCAGTGTGAATGACCTGAGACGTACCTCCCTGGACTACATGATAGGAGACATAGAGGGGCTCTCTGAGCATGTGGCACAGGCTGGTATGACCCTGACCTTGAGTAGCATCTTACCCTCACCAGGAATGCTCCCACAATATGGAGACAGGATGGTCAATTTCAACAATTGGCTTATGTTTTGGTGTCATTCAAAGGGGTTCCAATGCCTGTCAGCATAGGATGACATGGTTGACAAGCCACGATGCTTTGCTAGGGACGACTTGCACCTGTCACCCATGGGCTTTTGGATATTGGCAAAGGCTCTCGCTACACACATAGTGCCTTTTTTAGGCAAGGCTCAAAAGGCAAAGCCACCTCCATAGGTATCACAAGGGATAGGACACTAATAGTAATGCTACTCAATGCCAGCAGTGTAAACCTCAAGATGCATGCACTGGAAACTGTCCTTAGCATGGAGAACATCAATATCTGTGCAGTAACAGAATCCTGGTTCAAGGCTCCCAAGTGCACCCCAGTACTGTCAGGTTATACCTCATACCATGCTTGTTGTCCCCTAAACTTGCACCGAACCAGAACAGGAGGGGGAGTATCCAAATTCATCAAAGATACACACACCTCCAGGTTGGTGGCACAGCACAAAGCATCAGAGACTATCCATGTGCAACTAACAGTGGGTAAGACTGCCTTCAAGTTCATAGCCTGGAACACACCACCCTCCCATACCCAGGAAACCCACTTGGCCTTCCTGACAACACTGGAAAAATGAAGGTCTCTCCAAACACCATTATATCGGTGGACTGCAACTACCCAAACATAGAGTGGGAGCATTACTCTAGCTCCAACACCCTAGCTCAAAGGTTCCTAGCATTTATATACTCAATTGCTATGGAACAACTTGTTACCACTCCCACAAGAGGGGAAAACATGCTGCACTTGATCATCAACAACATGTGGACTATATGCTCCAGACCAGACGTGTATCCCTCGCTGGTAAGATGACACCATATACAACTCTCACTGTATATTCACATACCAAATGCAGCCCCTGCACAGAAAACCACAGTCATACAGTTGTGTAATGCAAATTCCATGTATTCACATGAGGCAGGCTTCAGACATGGGAATTATTTAAGGTCACAGGTACATATGTCTATGTGGCACACACATACCTCATGTGTGCATTGACATTACTGATATAATCTATGTCGTACGATATTAGGTACAACACCCCACACACATGGACAAACCCCTACCTAACTATGTTATGACACTTGTGAGAGACGCAGTAGCAGAGCGCGCTATTTGCATTACTGAGAGGTTTCTCTTCTCCTGCTGTACTTATAGGGTGCTGACATCATCAGTGTTTAGAAGGTGGAATGTGCATCATGTGGTGCGTTCTTCTAGTTGACAAAAGGGACATTTCTCTTTCACATAGAATTGCACACACCCTAATCTCCCACCAAATCACACATACACTGAGCATTTGCAGGATTCAAACCCCTATCTAGCTATGCTATGACACTTGTGAGAAACACAGTAGCGGACCATGCTATTTGCATTACTGGGAGGTTTTTCTTCTCCTGCTGTACTTGTAGGGTGCTGGCATCATCAGTGTTTAGAAGGTGGAATGTGCATCATGTGGTGTGTTCTTCTAGTTGACAAAAGGGACATTTCTCTTTCACCTAGAATTGCACACACCCTAATCCCCCCCAAATCACACATACACGGAGCATTTGCAGGATTCAAACCCCTATCTAGTTATGCTATGACACTTGTGAGAAACACAGTAGCAGAGCACGCTATTTGCATTACTGGGAGGTTTTTCTTCTCCTGCTGTACTTCTAGGGTGCTGACATCATCAGTGTTTAGAAGGTGGAATGTGCATCATGTGGTGTGTTCTTCTAGTTGACAAAAGGGACATTTCTCTTTCACATAAAATTGCATGCACCCTAATCCCCCCCCCCAATCACACACACACTGAGCATTTGCAGGATTCAAACCCCTACCTAACTATGCTATGATACTTGGGAGAGACGCAGTAGCGGAGCACGCTATTTGCATTACTGGGAGGTTTTTCTTCTCCTGCTGTACTTATAGGGTGCTGACATCATCAGTGTTTAGAAGGTGGGATGTGCATCATGTGGTGTGTTCTTCTAGTTGACAAAAGGGACAGTTCTCTTTCACATAGAATTGCACACACCCTAATCCCCCCCAATCACACATACACACACACTGAACATTTGCAGGATTCAAACACCTACCTAACTATGTTATGACACTTGTGAGAGACACAGTAGCAGAGTATGCTAGTTGCTTACTGGGAGGTTTCTCTTCTCCTGCTGTACTTATAGGGTGCTGACATCATCAGTGTTTAGAAGGTGGGATGTGCATCATGTGGTGTGTTCTTCTAGTTGACAAAAGGGACATTTCTCTTTCACATAGAATTGCACACACCCTAATCCCCCCCCAATTACACATATACACACACTGAACATTTGCAGGATTCAAACACCTACCTAACTATGTTATGACACTTGTGAGAGACACAGTAGCAGAGTATGCTATTTGCTTACTGGGAGGTTTCTCTTCTCCTGCTGTACTTATAGGGTGCTGACATCATCAGTGTTTAGAAGGTGGAATGTGCATCATGTGGTGTGTTCTTCAAGTTGACACTAGGGACATTTTTCTTTCACATAGAATTGCACACACCCTAATCCCCCCCCAATCACACATACTGAGCATTTGCAGGATTGAAACCCCTACCTAGTTATGTTATGACACTTGTGAGAGGCGCAATAGCAGAGCACGCTATTTGCATTATTGGGAGGTTTCTCTTCTCCTGCTGTACTTCTAGGGTGCTGACATCATCAGTGTTTAGAAGGTGGAATGTGCATCATGTGGTGTGTTCTTCTAGTTGACAAAAGGGACATTTCTCTTTCACATAGAATTGCACACACCCTAATCCCCCCCCAATCACACATACTGAGCATTTGCAGGATTGAAACCCCTACCTAGTTATGTTATGACACTTGTGAGAGGCGCAATAGCAGAGCACGCTATTTGCATTATTGGGAGGTTTCTCTTCTCCTGCTGTACTTCTAGGGTGCTGACATCATCAGTGTTTAGAAGGTGGAATGTGCATCATGTGGTGTGTTCTTCTAGTTGACAAAAGGGACATTTCTCTTTCACATAGAATTGCACACACCCTAATCCCCCCCCCCAATCACACATACTGAGCATTTGCAGGATTCAAACCCCTATCTAACTATGTTATGACACTTGTGAAAGATGCAGTAGCAGAGCGTGCTATTTGCATTACTTGGAGGTTTCCCTTCTCCTGCTATACTTATAGGGTGCTGACATCATCAGTGTTTAGAAGGTGGAATGTGCATCATGTGGTGTGTTCTTCTAGTTGACAAAGGGGACATTTCTCTTTCACATAGAATTGCACACACCCTAATCCCCCCCACCAATCACACATACTGAGCATTTGCAGGATTCAAACCCCTACCTAACTATGTTATGACACTTGTGAAAGATGCAGTAGCAGAGCACGCTATTTGCATTACTGGGAGGTTTCTCTTCTCCTGCTGTACTTATAGGGTGCTGACATCATCAGTGTTTAGAAGGTGGAATGTGCATCATGTGGTGTGTTCTTCTAGTTGACAAAAGGGACATTTCTCTTTCACATAGACTTGCAGAAACCCTAATTCCCCCTTAATCACACATACTGAGCATTTGCAGGATTCAAACCCCTATCTTGCTATGTTATGACAGCTGCAAGTTAGCAGAGCACGCTAGTCAAATTACTGAGTATCATTTCTGCTCCTGCAATATTTATAGGGTGCTGAAATCATTATTTATAAAGAGGTATGTACATCTATTACTATCCATCAGTAAGGGGGATAGTATATATATGCATTAACTTTGCAGAGGCACAGTAGCCTACTGTACTGTGGAGGCAGACACCAACTACACTCTGGATAAGCTTATGTATTCCCTAGGGCAAACAGCCTAGTATTGACCTCTACAGTCATATTTTTAATTGTCAGATGCACAATATCTGTTGCTGATGAACTGTTTGCGGGCCTTTATTGCCATAGCTTTCCCTATATGTATGAACATCTTGTGTATCTGTGGAAGATATTTGAATATGACAGGGTTCCACTACTTTACTAAAATCTCTGTTGTCATTTAACTGTGTGCACTGGGCAGATTGCTGTATTGTGGGAGGTTCCTGGATTAACACATATAACTGCCAGATATGTGTGGGCAACTGCTGAACTGAGACATGGCCTAAGTGTGTGAGCATGCCCAGTTCACACTTTACATGGCTTGTTGCCTGACATATGTCTCATTTATCAAAGTGTGCGAGCATGCCCAGTGTGAGCTTTCCATATGTTGAGATCTGTGGTCCACCACATTTGTGGTTGTGTGTGAACTTAATCTATATTTCACATGTACAGTTGTGTGTTGGACGTCATGTTGTGTTCTTACTGCACAACTGATTTGTGTCTGAACCTAACAGGGATTATGCTGTGCCTGCAGGGTTTCCATGGGATAGTTTACATACAGTTGTCAACATCCTTTCATACTGACCTAACACTGTACTGTCGTATAGTGTACTGGTTCAGTACTTTCACTGTGATGGACAGTATCCTCGGTTTCAGTCCTATCACTGCTGTAAATATTTATAGTGAGCACACCAGACTGGTTAAGGGACAGTTGTGCAGATATGACCATGTTGCATTTTGTTCAGATATGGACGACTTAGACCAGGATTGTCCAACATTGGTAATGTATTCCACAACTTGGGTGGACATTGACAAACACTAGCTATGTGCCCTAGGCCATATCTAATGCTAGTCAGAGAGTGCTTGTCCTTCAACACACATTTTAACTGGAGTTTGCCATGACATATTTCAAGGTTAGTGTGCTGTGCCTCTGTCTACCCGTGACATACAAGTGATAGCCAAGGTAAACCTACCATCTCCCATCCACTCATCAAGATTCCTCTGGAAGAGAGTCAATGAGAGACTCTCTGGATAACCAGTACTGGGAGTTTACTCAAGAGTGGAGGGAGCTTCTGGGTTATGGATCAATCAGTACAGCATGTCCTATTTATGTCAGTGCTGGGGTTCAGGCCTGTCATGTGCATAGGTCACTAGCATTCAGATTTTACAAGGTGCCACATGTTCATTGATTCCAGCTTGGACATGGCTTTATACATCAGGCACAGATCGCCTCTAGCCAGGCAGTATGGCACTGTGTGGAGCTGCAGTTTGTTTAATCAGGCAACACATGGCATCTGTTAGAGCTTTTTGATCCTCCTGGTGAGGTACTTTTGTGGTCTTTACAGTTGATGCAGATGTCTGCTAAGGTACATCCCACAAGGGCCATTGTACGCAATTGTGAGGCTGATGATGGATGACTGGAGAAGATCAGTGACCACCCCTGACATAGATGTGCATACCTTCATGATTAGGTGGGTATATGGTATGTTTCTGTAACCACTATGGACACATGGTTGTCACATGCAAGATATCTATCAACTTGTGTCCCCAGGTCTCTTATTACTCCTATAGTACTTCATGGGTTAACACCTATGTGGTAATTGGTGGGCACATACTGTTTTTCCTAAGGGGATGACTATACACTATTCTGCATTTCGCTTGATAACATGGCTGTGGCACCAGTTGTCTGTTTCTATGTGGCCCTTTTGTAGGATGCTTGTGTCAGCTGGAGTGTCCGATATGGTGGGCAGTTTGTATTCATCTGCAAACCTGTTCAGACACAGTCCTTCCATGTTGGCCTGTACCTATGGGAATTACATACCATACAAGAGAGGTACCAGGACCGAGCCTTGTGGGATGCCAGGTGTAGCTGGTTTGTAGTCTGACATGGCTGCAGCATTTCTGACCATGTCAGTTCTGTCCTTGAGCTGGTTTGCAACCCATCTACTTGAATAGGGGTTTATATTTAGGCTGGTGAGCTTATCTGTAATGAACAACTGGGGTATTGTATGGAAGGCTTTAGCAAGGTCCAGATAGGCTGTGTGGACCACATTCCCCTCATCAATGGCCTTGGTGCCTGTTTCACATGAGTCAGACATGTTTAAGGGGCAGGATCTGCCCTTAAGAAAGCCACACTGGGTAGGGTCCAATGTCTGTAGGTACCCAATATCGTCATTTCTGGGGTCCATGATGATCCTTTCCATAACTTTGCCGACCAAGCTAGTCAGGGTTCTGGGGTGTTAGTTTGCAGTATCCATTCAGGCACCACCTTTGTGGTGAGGGACCACTGTTGCTGTACACTGCTCTTTGGGTACATATCCTGTGGTAAGACTGAGAGTGAGCAGTAGTGCTATTTGGTGTTCCATTCTTCTTAGAGTTCTTGTTGGACATAACCCAGGACACCATCTGGTACCATTGATGCTGTGTGGTTTGCTTTGAAGTTGCAGGCTGTTATCTCAGCATCTGCAATGTCAGGGGGCCAGCACTCTGCTGGGATAGATATCTGGCAGTTTGGTGGTGGTGGGGAGTTTGCACTGAACCTGTCAGGTTGGATGTTGGCAATGTGTGTGGGTTTGGTGTATTGTTTGTGATATTTGAGTAATGCAGAGCATATCTGTGGATTCCCACCAAGGTTCCTACCATCAGTAAAGACAGCTGTGTGATTATCCTTTGTGTCCTGCACAATTTGTATCGTCATAGGTTCATAGGTTCATACCAGGCTATCTGCCCTGGGCATGTTTATGCCTAGCCAGACTGTGTGTGGCTTTTGCCACCCCTTGCAATGTGCATATTATGCCCATTTAGGGTTTACTTTACAAGAAGTGACACAGAGATGGCCCCCAGTGTAAATCTACAATCTCCCATGCACTCAACAAGATTTCTCTTGAAGACTGTCAGTGTGGAGCTCTGCCTAACATGGACTGGGATTCTGTTCCAGAGTGTAGGGAGCTTCTGGGTTATGAATTTGTCCCTCCAGCACATCCTATTTATTTATGTGTTGAGGGTCAAATCTCTCACTCTGGTGTCTCTGCTGGATTTGGAGTTTCTGCAGTGGAGCATGTCCATTAATTCAGGATTGGACATGGCCTTGTACATCAGGCATACATCGCCTCTGACTGGGCAGTATGCAACTGAATAGAGCTGGGATTTCTTCAACCAGGCAGCAGATGACAAATGTTTGGAGTCCTTTATCCTCTTGGTGAGGTACGTTTGGGGTCTTTCTAACTGCTGCAGGTGTCAGGTAAGGTACATCCAACATGGGGCATTGTACTCAATTATGGGCCTGATAAGAGAAGAATATGGGGGCACAATGACCTCTCTTGATCTAGATGTGCATCCTTTCATGTTAAGGTGGCCAATATAGATGGTCTTCCTAGCCACCTTGGCAATGTGAGTGTCACATGACGGGTTACTGTCCACTTGTGTCCCTAGGTCCCTGATTACTTCTTCCATACGTAATGGATTACCACCTATGTCGTAATTTGTGTGTACCTTGTTTGGTATTTGGAGAGACATTCATACTCTGCAGTGTCTTCAGGAAGGCTGAGTGGGGTTCCTGGGTTTGGGAGGGTGGTCTGTAGCAGGCTGCAAACTGTGAGGTGGTTTTAGCCGCTGTTACTTGCCCGTGGATAGTCCATGCTGCTTCTTGCTGTGGTACCAACCTGGGGGTGTGGTTATCCTTGACAGTTATTGATAGCCACCCTCCTATTGTAGTTTGTTCCATGTTTTGGGGCTGTAAAGCATGGTATAAGGCATACCTGGTAGTGTTAGGGTGCTCTTTTGGCCTTGACCCAGGTATCTGTTACAGAACAGATATCAACATTCTCCATGCTGAGGAGGGTTTGGTCTGCATGCATCTTGCAGTTTAGACTTCTGGCATTGGGTGGCATTACGTCCAGGTTCTTATCCCTTGTGCTACCTATGGAGGTGGGTTTGTGTTTTCAGCCTTACCTATTCAAGGCACAGTGGGGGTGACAACAGCCTTTGCCAGTATCCACACAGCCAGGAGTGATGGGTGCAGGCCATCCCTAGCAGGTGGAGCATCATGTCTTGCTCAGCATGTCATCCCAGGCTGCCAGGCATTGGATCCCCTTTGACTAACAGCAATACTTAAGCCTATTATTGTAATTGATCTTCCCGTCTTCATATTGTGGCATCATGCTTGGTGAGGGTAAGATGTTAGTCAGGGTCATCATGTTTGCATATACTAGATGGTGTTACCTTGCTTAACACATGGCAATCATGCCTCGGTGGTGCTGCAGGGCTGCCTATGTCGGATGCACATACTACACTCTCTGTACATGTTTGAAAGCAGGTTGTGGCAAGTTAGGCATCCCTTTTACTATATGTGTGAGTCAGAGAGAGGTATCATTCCCAGGGTTCCTACTGAGCCAGTGTATGTGCTATGCATTGCCTCTTTGCCAAGGCCAAGGCATACTGGGCACGCCTCCTTCTGCCTACTGGGGCAGGCTCAGGTTGTTCCTCCTCCAAGTCACACTCTGCCTGTGATGGCCTTGGCAATGGTGGGGACTGTTTGTCCCGGCCTTATGCTGGTCCTGCTGCAGCTGTTTTCGCAGAATCATATTATGTAGCATAGCACATACCATGACAATTTGGGTACATGTAGTTGGTGAGTACTGCAAGGCTCCACCAGATGTGTCCAGGCACCGGAACCATGACTTGAGCAGCCCAAACACACGCTCGATTACATTTCGTGTTTGTGCGTGTGCCTCATTATGGCGTTCTTGTTCAGGTGTGTGAGCATTTCTGATGGGTGTCATCAGCCACGGCTCCAGTGCGTAGCCAGCATCCCCCACTAAGTGACCACGTGGGATGTCCCCATTGGCAAATGTCTGGTACAGCTGCGTCAGATGCCAGATATGGGAATCATGGTAGCTTCCAGGGCAGCCAGCACACACATTCGTTATTATGCCCTGGGCATCACACATGACCTGGCAGTTGATGGAGGGGAAGCCCTTGTGGTTAATGTAGGCCCTACCCCGCTCACCAGCTGGTGCCTTGATGCGTATATGCGTGCAGTCTATTGCACCCACTACCTCAGGGTATTCCGCTATTTGCTGGAAGAGACGCATATTGCTGGCCAATGCCTCACGGGAATTGGGGAAATATACATGATCTCCGACATGTGCTGACATGGCATCCAGGAACTGGTGCAGTACCCTGGATGCTGATGCCTGTGAGATCCCCATCATATCACCAGTTGGTCTCTGGAAGGTACCTGTTGCTAGTATTCTTAGGCCAACACATACCTTGGTTTCCACTGGGATGGGTTCCCTTCTGTTGGTTCTGTGTATGAGGCTCAACAATTTGCTGCAGGAGGTCTCTGTCCACTCTATAGTGCTCCACTATCTCCAGCTCATGTAACCCCTGGTAGTTGACCCTGGGCCTGTACACTCTTCTCCGTCTCCTCACTGTGGGTTGTCTGGCAGCATTTGCATTGTCACCACCCTCAGCAAGTCGCCTATGTCTCCTTATAACAGCTATGGCAGCCCTTAGCATTTTTGGTCTGAGTGAAGCTTTTTCAGTTTTCACTTCTAATAGCTTACTCCTGTCCTGCAGTGTCTCTTGAGAGAAACATACTGCACTGCTGTTTGCAGAGTTTTAAGTGCTGGGCTGGGCTAGTATTCTGCCTGTGTAATTGCCTGCTTCTAATTGTTTTCACCTGCTAGCTCTACCAGTATTCCCTGCTAGCTTCCTACTATTTCTCCTGCTTCCTTTTTCCTTTCTGTTTCCTCAGGGGGGAGCAACGTGCATACCAGCGAAAACTCGCTCACAGTGGCTAACATGCGCGCACACATGCTTACACGGACTAGAATCTGCTTATTCGGGTTAAAACATGTACACACCAGCGCAAACAGGCTTACAAGTCATTACACAGGCTCCTACATGCTTAGTCTGCCTTAGACACATGCACTTGCGCTTACACGTGCGCACTCTATCTTACTCGCACCTCCCAGCGTGCTCACACGCGCATGCACGCCCAGCAAGAAACTTTGGTGTTATCCATAGTGTACACCTTCCATTTCTTGGCTTTCCCATGCCTATCTGTTGACACTCCTCTTTCCATGATGGGTGACTGACATCTTTCACATGCCACTTTGCTCCAGTGAGCTTGATTTCTTTCTGACATTCCCCCCTGTGATGTCACCTATCTCCTACTCTGTTACTCCCCCTTATCTAACTCTTACACTACATGGAATGTGCTCATTTGCTATGTGACAGTGAGATTCACTATCCTACCACTCATTTACATAGGATTGCCTACTAATATTTAGTTACGTGTCTTACACTTAGCTTCCCCCCTTAGCAACCACTACACGGTGGCCATGTTGTTTTCAGTCTGCTAGTCCCTGCATTGTAAATACATGCATTGCATAAAACCCACATTTGTGGGTTTAAAACCTTTATTTTTAGGTTTTCTATAGCGCAGCTCGTTTGCGTGGTGCTGCGCTATAAAAAAATTATTTCATGTTTGCATCGGGTTACCTTGCCAATGGCCACATATTTGGCCATTGGCATGCTGCCTGATACATATGCACCCTTTATTTGGAGCTGACAAGGCTCCATTGTGTTATTTGCAGAAACGTACTCAGTTGTCAACTGAGTACATTTCTGCAGCTAACACGACTCTTACATGGGCTGGTTTCAGCTTCGTGGATCGCTAAACTACCTCATTTGCATGCCTTTCGGCTGCAAGTGAGGTAATTAGCCTATCCACACCCTGTCCGTGTAGGGGACGTTTTAGCTGGTCTCTTACACAGAAATTCAGGCTGTTCCTGGATCGCTATGGCTGCATGGAGTCTTACACAACTCAGACTCCGTGCAAGCCATCGTGAGTCCTGGCCACCTTTTTAAGTGCAGTTGTGTTTTTCTTAGCATTTAACTACATATTTAAATTCCATTTGTTTTATGGACAATTTGTGAGGTGAGGAGTATACATAATATTTTATTTAAGGCTATTTTTTAAATTTTTGAATTGGACAGAATTTGCCTTTGGTACAATGCTTTTATAGCAATAAACTATACAAATTCTTCTGAAGGAAATATTCAGCTCAAAATATCTTGCCTGATTTAGTTGTTGTGGCCATCAGTTTCCACCTTTGACAGCTGTAGTGCTTTATAAATTTTTATTTGTTCTTAAATAGAAATTTGATCTTCGTTTTGAGTTTAATTCTTAAAGAGAATAAGATTCCAAACTTTATTTTTTTTTGTTACATCTGCAACTCATATCAGTAACCAAAAGAAACTTAATAGGAAAGCAGTGACTCTTTAATTCTTGTAGAAGAATATTCAGGAGATGGTTTATCATATATGACTGGGACTATGTTTCAAAGTCAGCATCTACTTTATGTTCTAGCCCGAAAGAAAACATTCCAGTGCATCTAAGTTTTTTTTTCCTTGAGGCATAACATAAATCAGGTATTAAAGCTATTATTAGCTTTTCCTTTTGACAAGGAAACCTTAAACCAGAGTTTTAACTTTGTTTTGTATCCAGTAAACATGAAAGTCATTTTATTCTACTGCACTCAAAGCCACCTAGTAATTTAAATCAGTTTTGAATAGTTTCTGTCATTTTTCTGCATTTTTGCAGTGTTTCTCTGAATTTAAAGTTACACCTGTTAAATCATTTTACAGTTTGCACTGCATTTTAAGTAATGTATGTGTGGTTAGGTCAATTAATTAGTGCTGATGCACTTATTTGCAGCAAACACTCAATTATGGCCAGGGAGTCTTCTAAAGCTTGTTGTGACTATCCTAGTGGGAGGATGGTAATTACTGTAGATCTGGGGAAGACAATCACTATTAATTAGAACTTTTGCTGTTTTTCAATGGTTCTTTTATTTCCTTATTAAATGTTATATTGCTCTAAACTGACAAGCATAATGGAGATGAAATGTACATTCCATAGACACAGGCACTTTCATATGTATATGTAACTCTTCCTAACATAACCAACCTACTGAAATCCTATCAGTAAATAGGCCCTTGCTGTGTACACATATAGCAAGCTGCACGTAGCTACATAGTTCACAGAACCACATACCAAGTACCCTAAATGTAGCTCATAGCAGCCCTAGCAACAATACACTGACCAGTGTAGTATACTGCCATTACAGATGAGCTCAACACTACCATTACACAATGTTCCTAAGCTGTGCTTATCACAGTTTGTTTTAGACAGATTATCAACAATCACTGGGAGATTTTGCGGGCTCATGAACACCTGAACGAGATACTACCTGAAAGATGTGTTTTTTCCTATCGTAGGGGTAGAACCATAAATTCTCATTTCACACATTACAAAAGGTATAATCTGCCCACACCAATTCAGACAACATTATTTGGTGACCCACTGATAGGCTGTTTTCCATGTGGTCATTGCAGTGCATGCAGATATATTAACAAAACTACAGAATTCACTAGCAAGAATACTGCTAAGATATATCAGATAAAAATTTTTGGTAACTGCAGCACGGACTGGGTTATGTATTTGGCCACATGTACATGTTCTTCATTTTATGTAGGTCAAACATCTAGACCATTAAGATTCCGGATAAGTGAACATCTTAGTGCTATCAGAAATTGTAAAATTTCGAATGCCTTATACAAACATACCATGACTCATAAAACTGCCCGATTTAAATTTACTATTATTGATAAAATCCACATGCATAGATCTCTGAAAGCTGACTGGCATGATAGACTCAATAATATGGAATCCTCATGGATCACCAGGTTGGGAGCTGTATTTAAACCTGGTCTTAATGCAATCATGTAACTATTGATGCCAGCACAGTTCTTTAGTTGTTTTTTGTTGTTTTTGTCATTTTTGCTATCTAATGTTTTGTCTATATGACAAATATGATGCAATCTATCAACATTTATTTTATTATCACAATAAGTTGATACTCATGGTATTGCATGTGGATATTTCTTTAAATTTTTGGTTATATAAGGAAGAACCAGGATGTGCCATTTGTGTGTTTTTTATTTGCACTGAGGAAGGCTGGAAAGATAGCCGAAACCGGTTTGCAAGTTGCAATTTGTTATTTTCTGATTTTTCTTCCTTGTGCTGGTTCATTTTTTGACGCTTTTGGATTACTTGGTTGAACCGTGCGCTTATTCCACCGTGCGTGTCAATGGTTTGTTCCGGACTGACTTTTCATACACGCTGGGTATGCCTGGAAGGAACAGCAGTAATAATTGTGGCTTAATGCTCATTTCTGGTTTATTCCTTTATCCACGATATATTTGGGCCATTTATGTTTTGCGATATGTGTTTTGTGTATATTGACTGATTAGACATCTTGGAAATTTTCTTTTTGTCATTCACTTTATTCCACATGTTTGTTTGGAAGTAATGGCCTATTTGGAAGCATGCCGTTTGTGGCTCTTGTGGTGCACAGCAGTTTCATTGTTGAAAACTTTTTTTCAAAACTATTACATTATTTCTACGGATTCACAGGTACGAAGGTCTTATTTCTCATTGGGAACATCTTTAATATCTGAGTGGCTCATGAATTGCTAATTTGTGGATTTACTATTTTCTGTCATATGGACTATATTAACATTTGATCGGATCTGGAGGTCTTTTAAGGTTTTGGGCCTGCCACGCTACAACGGGGACTCCAATTTGCTTGCTAGGAACCTACGATCATTGTTGGGAGTCTTTTGACTTTTCAATTCTGTATTCTGTATGCATTTTGCTGATGTATATGTATATATTTTTTAACTTTGAACCAATAACAACTGGACATAACTTTTTGTTTTTGGCTTTGATGGCCAATCATTAAGCCGATGGGTATGATATGTACTGTATATCATTAATGCATATACATTCAGCAGTGTTTCCTTTTTTAGCCATTAGGAATCTGTTGGGACTTTCAAATATTATTTTACTTTCATCTATGGACTTTTGAGCTTTATTTTTATGACTGGATTTTTCCAATTATTATACATCAGAACGTTTTTGCAGTAGGTTCTGTGGATCTGTTCTCACCTATGATATGTTAGATCAATTATGGTTTTTGGTTTCAGGTTATTAATCACTGTATATACATTGAGTCTGATTGAGGCTTATCCAAGCAAGGATTTATTCAATATTTATGGATAGTGTTGTGCATTTACCACTTTTTCATACTTTAACATGAGTACTGCATGTCGGATTCTGACGTGTAGGCTATAAAAACCATATATAGCTTTAAACACTTTTTTTGGTATAGTGTTGAGTTTAGTAAGTACAATAGGGTCTTCTATTGCTTTCTGCTCTTTTGTTCTGTTGACATTGGATTATATAGGCAGATTAAGAAGAATTAATTATTGGTAGATTTGCAATATATGGTACTATTGGCTTGCATGAAGGTGGCCAATTTTGATGGATATACACAATTTTTGTTTGTGATATATTTTGGCTGA
The DNA here is from genome assembly GCF_019279795.1 of Protopterus annectens. Taxonomy (NCBI): domain Eukaryota; kingdom Metazoa; phylum Chordata; order Ceratodontiformes; family Protopteridae; genus Protopterus; species Protopterus annectens. The sequence goes on from NC_056744.1 coordinate 992,962,308, forward strand.
ATATCAGTCCAGTGAATATTTTGTATTTTTTGTCCATATATATCTTTTGGCAGAGACGAAAGTCGGCCACATCATCATATCATAAGCCTTCTTGTTATTATATACTGGCATCAACAGATGCATTTGAAGCTAAGGATAATACAAGCTTCATGGTGGATTATATGTAGTTGAAACGAAGGTTGGCTACTTACGAAATGTATGGGTCTTTCCTATCTATTGTTTTATTAAAATATTTGTGAACATTTCTTTAAGAGATGATCTTGATATGTGACCCTTTTGTTGCACTATTTATATTCTATACATTTTGGCTTTTGATATAACCACGTTAGATATTTGACAATTGCATGCTTTATACATAAATGGTTTACAGGCAATTTTTATTGCACAGCTATCCTAAATTGTAATTTTTGTCCACAATATCCTAAGATGTTCCAACATTATATCAATATTGTGTTTATATAATCTTTGGAATAATATTGCTTGAGATTACTTTTTGATAAAAACTTCTCTTATTATTTTTTAGTTTAAAATCTTATAGATTAGTGTACCGACATGGATCTCAAAGGTATTTTACAAGGGTTATCCGCAGACAGAGATAATTTGGAAGTTTTTGGTTTGAATATATCAGGTAACAGTGATCTAAACACCAACAAAGGTGATGCCAAACATCTCTGTGGTGCACTGTTTCAGAAAATAACTCAAAACATGAGGGGCCTAAGAGCCAATATTTGGCATCTTAGGCTATTCAAGGCCTACAAATGAAAAAATATTACACCCCTGAGGACTTAGAATTTGTATTCAGCCACTAGTGGGATTGATTGATCAACAGCTGTCAAAGGATTGGGCTAAACCCAACATCAAGCCTCTATGCTATTTGTTGACACTCTCATTTCATATTATGAACGTATGATTTTTTCACAGACTATAGAAATATATAATAATTGTTTAGAGGCCCAAGTATATGAGTCGGAAGACTTTTACAATAACCATTTAACCAATTTGGCTAAAGATTTAGCCCTGTTGGAAGAGCAATTGATAAAAAAGAAAACACACAAATTTAACCGTGATATGGCTGATTACGAAAAGGGCAAACCCTTTGTCACCCAGAAAAATATCAGATTCATTGATTCTAGTCATAAAACCAACAATAGGAAGAAAAGGCCCAGGTCCATGCTAAGAAAGAACACCCAAACAACCAGTGGCACTTCAGAGAATTCTCCAGCTGCCAAAAGGAAACAATCTGCAGACCCTTTAGACCCAGGACACACAGAGGTGGTAGAAAGCATAGAAAAAAGGGCACAAAGTTTGGAAATGTTGTTACAGAAAATTGTGAAACAATGAATAATGTGCATAACATTTCTTCCTTTGAATTGTCACCTGCCCATAATAAAATACTTAACAAGGGTTTAAACTTTATGCCGACATTTTTTGTTCCAGAACACACACTGGTTAATGAACTTAATGATTTTTGTAGGCTGATTAACCTACAAATATTTTTTTCAGATTCTGACGAGTTTCAACGATCAACTGGGTTCACATTTGGTAAATCAGACTTTCAACCCAAAATGGACAAGCATGTAGCCATATTTAAAGAATGTGTCACCAAGGATCTACACTTTTCCTTGGGCTATCAACCTATGAGACATAATTTAACTTTTCAAGAACGACAAGCGCTACATGGCCTTAGTTCAAATCATAACATAGTTATTGTACCAGCTGACAAGGGGGGAGGGATTGTAGTAATGGATTGGTCTATGTATCAAGCAGAAGCCCACAAACAACTTTCGGATCCCAGGTTTTACATTCAGCTGGTGGTGGATCCTACACCTAATTTTAAGACACACATTGATTCATTTTTGAACTTAGCCACCGAGGAAGGTATTATTGACAAACACACATGTAAACAATTGAAAGTTTCTGACCCGAGAGCTCAATATCTATACTTACTTCCCAAAATTCACAAACATCCCACATGTCCACCTGGGAGGCCTATTGTATCAGGGAATGGATCACTCACTGAACCTCTATCTGCCTTCCTCACACATCATTTGAAATCATTACTATCTCTGGTTAGATCCAAGTTGCAAGATACAACGGAATTTCTTAATATTGTCCAAGATACACAACTGGAAGCTGACTGGTGGTTATGTACTTTGGATGTGACTTCCCTTTATACCAGCATCCCACATGATGCCGGGTTATCGGCTGTTGCATATTGGTTGGATAGATCCAAACTATATACCCCGGGATTTAATAACTTTCTATTCCAATTGACTAGATATGTTCTAACTAAGAACATTTTTTATTTTGAAGGACAAGCATACTGGCAAGTGAGAGGTATAGCTATGGGAGCATCCTTTGCTCCCATATATGCAGATTTGTTTATGGGATTCTTTGAGGAACAATACATATATGACTCTCATAATAACATCTATAGGGATGAACTTGATATTTGGAGAAGGTACCTGGATGATTGTTGGATGGTGTGGCGGGGTGATTTGAGTCTAGTACATGAATTTGTAACATACTTGAATAACACCATATGGGATATTCAGTTCACCTTAACTATACAACATCAGGAAATAGTGTTTTTGGATGTAATAGTTTCTCGACAGGCTGATCATACTCTGGCCACCCGTGTTCATAGGAAATTTCCACAGTACAATACACTTCTGCATGCTACTAGTTATCATCCCCGCCACATCATCAACAACATCCCCAAATCCCAATTTTTATGTATGAAATGTATCTGTTCATCTCAAGAATCCCACTCTATATGTGAAGAAGATTTGGCAGATAGATTTATAAGCAGGGGGTACAACAAACATAGAATTACCCAAACCAAGAATCAAGTTAGGAATATGCCCAGGTCAGAACTTTTACAGTACAAACATTCAGGTGATAAACCCAGCATATCTCAACCAATTAGGTTTGTAACGACATTTGGTAGTAATACAGTTTCTTTTAGACAGATTATCAACAATCACTGGGAGATTTTGCGGACTCATGAACACCTGAACGAGATACTACCTGAAAGATGTGTTTTTTCCTATCGTAGGGGTAGAACCATAAACTCTCATTTCACACATTACAAAAGGTATAATCCACCCACACCAATTCAGACAACATTATTTGGTGACCCACTGATAGGCTGTTTTCCATGTGGCCATTGCAGTGCATGTAGATATATTGACAAAACTACAGAATTCACTAGCAGGAATACTGCTAAGATATATCAGATAAAAAGTTTTGGTAACTGCAGCACGGACTGGGTTATCTATTTGGCCACATGTACATGTTCTTCATTTTATGTAGATCAAACATCTAGACCACTAAGATTCCGGATAAGTGAACATCTTAGTGCTATCAGAAATTGTAAAATTTCGAATGCCTTATACAAACATACCATGACTCATAAAACTGCCCGATTTAAATTTACTATTATTGATAAAATCCACATGCATAGATCTCTGAAAGCTGGCTGGCATGATAGACTCAATAATATGGAATCCTCATGGATCACCAGGTTGGGAGCTGTAGTTAAACCTGGTCTTAATGCAATCATGTAACTATTGATGCCAGCACAGTTCTTTAGTTGTTTTTTGTTGTTTTTGTCATTTTTGCTATCTAATGTTTTGTCTATATGACAAATATGATGCAATCTATCAACATTTATTTTATTATCACAATAAGTTGATACTCATGGTATTGCACGTGGATATTTCTTTAAATTTTTGGTTATATAAGGAAGAACCAGGATGTGCCATTTGTGTGTTTTTTATTTGCACTGAGGAAGGCTGGAAAGATAGCCGAAACCGGTTTGCAAGTTGCAATTTGTTATTTTCTGATGTTGCCACAATAAAGAGGATTTAAGCATTTTTCTTCCTTGTGCTGGTTTATCTTTTGATGCTCCAGCAATCAAGGAGCCTCAATCCTCACCACTAACACCAGAGAGGGTGTCTCATATATGAGGAAAGGATAACAAATACACACAGTAAAGTGCAATTTTCCTTAAGAGCACACAGAGATCACAGTCAGTCCAGGGCTGGTCACTGCCGTGCTCTCCAGGTCCCTAATAAGACTCCCCACTGGCACAGCTATAGAGTCCAGATCTCAGCCTAGCTGGGCAAGCTAAAACCCTGCCGAAGTAGTTGACACACACAAACTCTGAGATAAGAGTTTATACAACTACCCAGACACTTCTGGGGAAGGCTGGCATAGCCTCTCCAGCTGTGCCCCTTTTACCCAGACTATACGGTAGTAATCACTTGCCACCACCCAGCTAATATTATCAGCTACCCAAAGGCCCTTAAAAGGGTGTCCAATTATTACTGTACAATATTATTATCCAATTGGTAAGTGTGACTAATCAGTCAAGGCTTATTTGGAGTGACTTGGACAGTAAACTCTGTAAATATGCAATGTACTCTAGAGCTTAACTTATCTCTACACGTTCTAGCCACAGTTAAAAGGTTTTAAAATATTTAATAATAAATAATTAAAACCACAAGATAATACTTTCTACTACACAGTGCTAGTCAAAAGAGTTCAGAGATCACACAGAAATACTTAAAATAAATCCGTAGTACAGTTCTGCCATCACAGAAAAACACTTAGTCTAATCTTTCTAATTCCTAGCTATTTCTAAAAGAAAACACAAGTCTAATATAACTTACATAAGACAACAGGCAGTGCTGTGAGTTGGATGATCAAGACAAAAATGCTTAATGCCTTCTGATTCTCTCTGTGATAAACATTACATCATTTTTTTACACTTTCCTGGTGTTCCCAGGCTGACAGATACTACATTATTTTGTTATCTTGCAGCTGCAGGAAACTACATCAATAAAAGACATTCCACATGTAAACTCTAGTAATTATTCCTTAAGTTAAAACAATAGGCAGGAAGCCTTCATCTAGCCCAGCCAGAGCCGAACTGTAAACATCAAAGACAGTCATGAAATAATTTAAACTTCAAAGGACAGATTAATGCTTGACTTAGCTTTCTTTACAGCAGAGGGCAATGTTGCTACATTGTTTTAAGTTCAGCATTTCACAGTATTTTCTTTCAATTAAGAAAACAAGTCTGTAATTCAACATTCATATTTACAAATGACAGAATTATCTGCACAATTCTATCTGGCTAGGCTGGCAGCCTTCACAATATCCACAAAACAAACAGCACCAGAATCATCCATTCTAAACATTAAAACCTTGTCTGTGATACAAATAGGACCTGCTGAAGAGACAGGTATATATATCCCAGAGTATAGCCCATCTATGGAACAGGCTCTCCTTCCATGTAAAGCAGAGTTCCTCCCTAACCCAATTCAAGTGCAACTTGGACAATTGGATGGGAAATAGGAAATTCATCCCTGGTTTGGCATCTATGTCTCTAATGGACACAGGAAACCTGTAAATGGTGATCTCCCAGGCCCATGCTTGTAAATGTTTCATCTGCCAAACCCTTGCTTACAGTTATCAAGGATATCAGAACTTGTCAGAGATTTGGGATGCATGGCTAGGTGTAAAAAGGCCCCTGTGGCCATTAGCCTAGTAAACACATATGAACTTATGAATCTGTATGGGGTGAATAATTCTAGGCAAAAATCCCTGAGAGAGAGACTTGTCATGGCTCACTATACATGTCACAAATGCAGGTAATACCTTGATACTGAACGGAATCCTCCCTTTTCCATGAATGGCTAAATTGGGTGCAGTCTATGTCAGCAAGGAACGAGATGCTTGACAATTATATTTGCTTTGCAAGGGATGGCCTGCATCTCTCATTCAAAATCTTCCTCATACCTGCTAAAATCCCTTCCTGCCCCAGAGTGCCTTTCTAGAGAATGTTCAGCTAATAAACATACTGACATAAAAACACACAGACATATGTATATGTATGTATATATATATATATATATATATATATATATATATATATATATATATATAGAATCCAATTAAGATGGCTCTACTCAATGCCACAGTCTAAACAGCAAGCTGCCTGATCCTGGCATCCATATATGTGCAATCACAGAAACATAATTTAAGTGCCAGAAAGCACTCTCTCCATAATGGGTTTAGTGCCTACCATGCCTTCAGAAATAAGGGTAACTACAGTGCTGTGTCCATTTTTTGTCAGAGACTATATCACCTCTAAACAGATTTGTAGAGACCCACTATGGAAATTACTGAACTCCAATCACATTAACCAAAATAACTATCAGCTTATTGCCTATTAAAGGACACCTTACATGACCTGGAATTCCATGCTAGGTTCCTAAACATCACAGATAAACTTCCCATAAATAAGATCTCCATCATTCTGAGAGACATTACCTACCCATCAATTGACTGGAGTACTTACACTTCCAATATTGGATATGCACAGAAATATTTAGATGTAATAAATAAAAACTCAATGTACCAGATTGTTCTAGCCCAACTAGAGGACAGAATATTCTTGACCTGGTATTTACAAATGTAGTGTCATCATTTACAACTTCACTAATAACTCTCTTCAATTAGATCAGAACATAAGCTAGTAACCATTTCCACCAAACTGTCTAAAACCCCTGAAACCAATATACCAGAATTCAAATAAGTCTTGTGCATAACTTTCCTCAAATTCTATAATGAAGTCTCAAAATCCACTTATATCAACATCACCCCAAACATCGGCTCAGCAAATAGATTCACAGAGGAGTTTTATTCCCACATAAATGTATATAATTGTCAGTCCCATCCCAGATCCAAATACAATGGGAAATTTAAAAGCAAAACACACTGGTAGTACACTGAAATAAATAAAATGTACAATAAAAAGAAAAAAAAACTCATTAGAGTTTACAAAAGATCTAAGGAAAGGAAAATACCATGAATTTGAGTATTTGACTAAGAACTAAAAAAAAAAAAAAAAAAAAAAAAAAGTCTATTATCTCTACTAAGGCAACCTATGAACTTAGTTTGGCATCTGAAACAAAGGACAATCACAAATCCTTCTTTAGTTATGGCCCATAAGATATTCTACCAAAGTGAGCAAACACTCTCACTCCAGAATATTCTACTACCTACTCCAGTGCCAGAACGTTACGTTCCACCAACAAACCACTTATTAAAATCAATACAGCCAAAAACTTAGCTGGAGAATACCTATTCGCTAACTATGTAGGCAAAGTGTGGAATTCACTACCTTATGAAATATCATCTATCCCAACCCTCTCTCAAGTTAAATCAAAGTTAAAAATTCACTTTTAAAACAAATGGCTATGTCCTTGCCATACCCCAGACTAAATCACTTCTCTCTTAAGGAAGTTAATGACTAGTCCTATAGTTTTTCACAATTATGTCTAATTTGGATCTGTCACTACTAACAGTCTTGAAAGTCCCTTAATGTACATCTTCTTGAAATGCTGTAAACGTGCAAATGTCATAATCAAACTGTAACTCTACTCCCTTAACTAATCTCTCTTCTACAAACCAGAACTGTGACTATCTTCTTTATCTGTCATCCCATTTCTATGCTAATACCTTACTGTGTAATTACTTACCTAGTTATTATGTACAAATAATACATCATACACAACTGTTATGTAATTAGTGCCACTTTTCTTGTACAAATTTTTTTCTTTTTTTCCCTGTATAAATGCCATTCTGTACAAATGTGTTTCTTGTATAAATGCCATGTTATATAAATGTTATATATATATTACTGTTTTATTCATGTAGAGCTTTTCTCCCCAGTCCTCCGCTGAAAATGGGCATGTATCCAGTCGGACTATCCTGGTAAAAAAATGTAAAATAAAAATAAAATAAAAGTAAAGGAGAAAAGGGGGACCAGATTCTTTCCACTTCTGGGAAAAGGGATCCTATATATACACTCAGAGAAGAGGGGGGAGAAGGACAATGGTTATGATAGGGCCTTTATTATGGAATACAACGGTGACACTAAATGGGCCAAGGGGGTTATTCAAAGAGAATGGCAAAAATTCATTGAATTGGCAAACTTGGCTACTATTAAGTCTGAGGCACTAAAAATTATTTATGGGAAAAGTTACAATATAAAGCAATTGTTAGATAAGGGCAACTGCCCAGGTCGTGCATCTAATAAGAAAAAAGTGGGCATGTATAAATGTGGGGCATGTTCTCAATGTCCCCACATCAAGAATTATGTAAAAGTATTTATTGCTAGTAGGAATAAGGACATTTTAAGTAAAGTCCACAATAATTGCAATACCACAGGGGTCATATATCTAGCTTTGTGTGATCCATGTTCATACGTTCATAGGTGTGTACTAGGCTAATGGCCCTGGAACCCTTACAAACCTAGCCCATAGGATTACGTTGGCATCATGGCATCCGACCGTAGTTCCCAGCGCCTCTGTCGAGTAGAGCCACTGGAATGATCCTTAGGGTGAACTTTCTATTCCCCATCCACTAATCAAGATTTCTCTTGAAGAGGGCCAGTGAGGTGGTCTGTTTGACATGTATGGGAAGTCTATTCCATAGCATGGGCAGTCTCTGGGTTATGAACCTGCCCCTCCAGCACGTTCTGTTGATTGTGATAATGAGGTTGAGGTCTCTGGTGCATGTGGTGCAGAGGGATTAGGATTTCTTTAGATGTAGCGTTTCTAACAGGGCTGGGTCAGACATGGCTTTGTAAGTCAAGCAGGCATTGCCTCTAAGTAGGTGATATGAGACAGAGAATAGTTGGAGTTTTCTGAGTCTGTCCATATAGGACAAGTGTTTAAGGCTTAGGATCATCTTTGTGAAGTACTTTTGCAGCCTCTCCAGTTGTTGCAGGTGTCTAGTGAGGTACATGCCATATAGGGCATTGTACTAGATGATTGGCCTAATGACGGAAGAGTAGAGGGAGACAATGACCTCTTTCCTCCTGGATGCAAAACCCTTAGTAATGAGTTGTGCCACATAGGACTTTCAAGCACAGTGGCAACGTGGTGGTCAAAAGAGAGGTTGCTATAATGCCTTCTGTGTTCGGTGGACTGCCATCGATGTGGTAATTCATGGGAACTGTTTTTTTTTCCCAAAGGGGATGATGACACATTTTTTGGCATTGAGCTTAAGGCCATGGTTCTGACACCAGTTGTTGGTCTCAGTGAGGCCTTTCTGCAGGATCCAAAATTCAAAATAAAACAGTCAAGGGTGAAGTGCCTCTATAGAAAAACAGTCAAAATCCGTATGTAAATACAAGAGGCAACACCACGACTATCAAAGCAGACCATTTATTTAGTAACAACAAACAAAAATAAAAATAAGTGAGCACTTTCATGTTCAACAGCACACTTCTTCAGACTTAATAGCTATTCAGAAAGCTCCTAATTAAATACAAATAGATGAACTGTGACTAACCAACCAATAACAGCATTTAATTAGGCAAATGTTCATAAAACATAATATTGGACCTACCCATTAAAAATTAATAACTTCCTAACCTGAAAGCTTAATAAATTAAACCTTATATATAAAAATCATAAATATCATGGGAAACCTCTAAAATAGTGGCAGGCTTATAAAACTAGTCAGAAAATAAATAATAGCCACTAAAAGCAGATATAACAGCTTCACTTTGATCACTAAATAGCAGCATGTGTCTGAAAAATAAATAACAATGTATATGTAAAAAATGTTGCAGTATAAAACACTAAAAGGTTGACATTGTTCCTATAACCACTAAATAGCAGTGTGTATGGAAAAAATAAATATCAATATATACAGAAAAAAGTTGCAGTAAAAACACACTAAAAACCATTGCTTACAAAAGCATCACTATGTAGGTAAATATAAAACACTAAAAGGTTGACATAGTTCCTATAAGCACTAAATAGCAATGTGTATGTGAGAAATAAATACTATATATATATATATATATATATATATATATATATATATATATATATATATCTAAAACATCACTATGTAGGAAAATAATCATTCATGACATATAAAATATGCATACACAACTAAACTGGCATACAAAAGACACTGGATAACATTTGTCTATGATATTCCTAGCAATTTAATGAACATAGGGTCGTTCAGCCAAGAAAGGTTTCAGAGAAACCTTATTGTTCACCCCATGGGCTTTATCTGCTTGTAACTTCATAATCCATTTACTCTCTTGTTTCTCAGTATAGTTTCTAACATTTCCTAGTCTAATTGTCTTATTAATCAACTCTACTGCAAGAAAGGTAAACCTATGGGTTATGTCATTACTGTTATCTTCTTTATTAATGGTGTATATATGTTCCCTAACCCTCTCTCGTAGGGTCTTATTGGTTTTCCCAACATAAAAAGAGGTACATTTCTGGCATTTCGCTAGATATATCAAATCCCGTGACCTGCAACCTGTGTAATGATCAAAGGTGTATATATCACCTGTATCTGGATGAATAAAAGTATTGTCACTAGCCATATAGGAGCATTGGTTACAGTTCCTACACGAAAAGTTCCCTTCCTAACTGAATGCATTCTCTCTTTCTTATTTCTGTCATAACACAAAAAGTCATTTCAATGACTTTGTGGTTCTTGTAGGAAAACCTAGGTGTAATGCCTACTGCGTTTGTGATTTTTTCATCTGTAGTCAATATATTCCATTTCCTATTAATAATCTCACACATCTTTTTGTTGTTATTTGTAAAAGGAATAACTAATCTATTCATCGACGTTGATGAACCATTATCTCTTCTTACTTCATTGCTCAAACTATTCTTTCGCTTAAAAAAAGGTTTACCCTGTCCTTCTCTATTACTGAGAGTATTGTCAAATAACCAGTTAACTTCCTCAGAATGATATCCTCTAGCTCTGAAATCCCGTTCCCGGGTTGATAAGGTTTCATGGAAAACAATATCTTGGCTGGTCAACCTAGAAGCTCTCAAAGCCTGACTCAACTATATTATGATATATATGTGGAGGGTGCATGCTGCTACGATGTAATAAATTATTCTTCCTGTAACCCTTCCTGTACAGCTCTGTATGTATCTCATTCCCTACTTTACATAACAACACATCAAGGAATTCTATTGTCTCAAAGGACCAGTTGCCCATAAAAAAAAAAAAGCTCATTGTGCCATTACTATACTCAATAAATTAATTCAACTTTTCTTCAGTGTCTCCCCAAATGAAAAAATGATCATACACAAAACGTTTGTAATATTTAATGTAGCTACTATACTGTGAGTTATCCAAAACATAAGTGTATTCCCAATACGCCATCACAAGATTGCCATATGAGTTGGTGCAGGGAGTCCCCATCGCCACTCCTTTTGTTTGCATGTAATAAGATTCTTTATAAGAAAACACATTATTATTCAATATTATCTCTAACAACATAGTGCATCTCATAATCAAATCTCTAGGCATGTCCTTACCAATTAAGAACAACCTCACATAATCAATCCCAACGTCATTGAGAATTGCTGTAAATAAAGAGGCTACATCTAATGTAACTAAGAAAGTTGTGGAAATATCATCTTCAGGGATCACATATCTTGAAAGCGTTTCCAAAAATTGCTGGGTATCCCTAATGACGGAGTTTGTTTGTTCATCATCTGGTCTGATATGTTTCTCAACTTGCAATTGTCTGTGAACTTTGTCAGCCAGAGTCCCTTCATGTTGGCCTGGACTTCAGAGAAGTAGATACCAAACAGGAGAGGAGCCAGGACCGAACCCTGTGGGACTCCACTTGTGACTGTTCGGTGGTCTGACTTGGAGTCAGCTACTTTCACACTGTGGGTTCTACCTGTGAGCCAGTTTGCAATCCACCTAGTGATATAGGGGTTAACGCCTAGCTTATTGAGTTTTTCTATGATTCCTGAGTGGGGAATGGTATCAAAGGCCTTGGCCAGATCAAGATAGGCTATATGAACCACCTTGCCTTCATCCACAGATCTGGTGACTGACTCAAAAAAGTCAACCAAGTTGAGCAGGCATGATCTACCCTTCACAAAACCAAACTGTGTGGGATCCAGAGTTTGGAGATTCCCTATATCCTTGTTTATTAGGTCCATGATGATGCATTCCATAGCTTTGCATCCGACTTGTCAGGCTAATGGGGTGATAGTTCCCAAGGTCTGTAGTCGCTCCTCCTTTGTGAAGTGGGATGACTGCAACAGTGCACCATTCGGTAGGGACAAAGCCTGAGGTGAGGCTGTTACTGAACAGGGCACACAGGTGAGGTGCCAGTTCACTCTGTAGTTCATGTAGAACACAGCCAGGGATATTGTCAGGACCCATAGAAACTGTATTCTTGGCCTTGGACAGTGCTGTTTTAACCTGTGCAGCAGTAATATTGGGTAGCTGGCAATCTAGTGTTAATGTGATAGGTCCTTGGGGGAGGTAATGTTGGCACTGAATCTGTCAGCCAGTATATTGGCAATATCTGTTGGCTCGGTATAGGAGGTACCATTGTGCAGTAGCTCAGAGCAAATCTGGGTATTGCCGTGGAGATTCTTTACACAACTTTGGAAGACCTTGTGTTTGTCTTTACTATCTGCTGCTATTCTGTTTTCAAAGCTAGCTTTAGAGGATTTGATGAGGGATCTCAACTTTTTGTTGAGGCTGATAAGGAAGTTTTTCCAGTCCTGGGACTTCATTTTTCCACATCAGTTTCCTCCTTCTGTTGTAGAGTTTGTTTATGGCAGGGGACCACCAGATTGGCTTCCTTTTTTTTTAGAGGAGAGCGTCTTGGTTCTATTGCGTATGTTGAGATCCATGCATTTGTGTATGTATTCGTACAGCGCATTGGTATATGATTTAGCAGTCATGCAACTCTTCTCCATTTGCATGGGTGCCATGAAGTTAGTCACCTCTGTTTTTAGGAGCCCAAAGTTAGCTTTGGAGAAGTTTTTCATTGCAGTTACCTTTGCTGGGGGGTGGGGGGAATGTGGATTTCCAAGGTGATTAGTTTGTTGTCAGATCTAACCAGGGAGGAGTTGACTATTGGTGTAGAGCAATGGTCGCCCATGTTAGCAATGACCAGGTCAAGGATGTTGCTACCTCTAGTGGTGGTAAGAACGAGCTGGTCCAGGGCATTGAAATTAATGAATTCCAGGAAATGTTGGGCAAGTGTATTGGTACATGAGTAGTTTTCCCAATTAATAGAGGAGGTAGTTAAAGTCGCCCAGTATGAGAGTGTTAGGTTGGAACCTAATATTCTCCAGGGTGCTTAGAAAAGCGGAGTGTGAGTCTTGGGACATGGTTGGGGACCTATAGTAGGCTACAACCTGAATTGCTGTCTTACCCACTGTTAGCTGCACCTGAAGTATCTCTGATGTGTTATGTTGGGCTACCATTCTGGAGGTATGCGCATCCTTTATGAATATGGAAATATCACTTCCTTTGAAGCTTCGATCCAAGTTCTGGGGCCGAAAGGTGTGGAATGAGTTATAGCCTAGTAGTGCAGGGGTGCCTTCGTCTGCCTTATACCAGGTCTCTGTTACAGCACAAATGTCGATGTTCTCCATTTTAAGGAGTGCTTCTAGTGAGTGCATTTTGAGATTTAGACTTCTAGCATTGAGTAGCATGACCCTCAGACTGCATTTGTTTGTAGCTGTTATGGTGGTAGTTTGGTCTTTGGAACACTGCCTAAAAAGGGCACTATAGGGGTGGCAAGAGCCTTGGCCAGTATCCAGAAGCCCAGGGTGACAGATGCAGGCCATCTGTAACAAAGCATCAAGGTCTGTCAATCATGTCATCCCAAGCAGATAATGGATCTCCTTAGAATGGCACCAAAAACTCAGCCAATTGTTGAAATAAATCTTTTGCTGCTTGTACTGTGGTATAATTCTGGGTGATGGTAGGATGCTGCTCAGGGATAGGGTCATACCCACCTGGGCTACATAATCAGAGAGCTCCTCCCTGTCTCTTTTCATGTAGTCCAAGGAGGTATGTCTCAGGTTATTCACACCCACATGTACAATGATGGAATCATATTTGTACCTGTTGTTGAGGGACCAGAGTGTGTGCATTATGTAGCAGATCCTGGCACTTGACAGGCAGCTGACTGTTACTTTCTCCTTATTCAACCTAGTGAGTGGACCATCAGTGTGCCTCACTATCAATTCACCTATGACTAGTGTGTTGGACATGCTGTTGTGCCTTAGGGGCTTTGGTTGAGTGGCACACTGTTTAGGAGAGTTGTGTGTCTTGTCATTAGTGTTGTGGTGGTCGAGTGCATTTCTGCCTTGGAGGTCTCTGCTGTTTGGGTAGATTTTTATTGAGAGCCTCCATGAAGGTGGGTGTGTGGTTTATGTTTTTATGTGAAGACAGTGCTGGTGTGTGGTATTTTATACTGGCAAAACTGATCATAAATTCAGAACACAAATGTATGAGCCCTATTATGCTATTAAGACTCAAAATAAAAACAAATGCACTATATAAGCATACAAAACTGTGATCGGGCAAGTTTTTCTTTTTTTGTTATCAAAAAATTAGAGGTGGACTTAAGGGGTGGCCCTTGGGAGATGAGACGTGAGTATAGAGAATTATTTTGGCAGATTAGTCTTGAAGCTAACAGTTTCCCTGGCCTCAAAGAAAATATTAGCATAGTCCGTGCGCTCAAAATGACAGTAGCAAAACTCTAATCTTATTTTTATTTTTAGGGATGCATTGCGAAGTATTATAGCAATAACCCACGCCTGGGTGTGGGTAATGCTAAATTTACCCACGGTTGGCGTGGTTTGGTCCCGGGGGCGAAGCCCGAGGGACCAAACAAAGCCAACCGTGGGTAAATTTAGCATTACCCACACCCAGAAGTGGGTAATTTCTATTATACCATGACATTATTTAAGAAAATAAACTGTTACTTTTCTTAAATAATGGCATAGTATAATGCCTGTTTACTGCCCTTCCGCAGATGTCTGGCATCCGTAGTTCTGATGTACCGCGCCTGCGCAGTACATCAGAGTTGTAAGCAAAACTGAGAAAGATCTCCGTTGTTTTTGAATGTTCGCTATGTTAAATGAGTTTAACATAGCGAGACAGTTTTAAAATAAGCAACGGACATCTCCGTTGCTTATTTTAAACGTCTCGCCATGTTAAACTCATTTAACATAGCGAGACTAAAGCAACGGAGATCTTGCTTTCTCTGTTTTTAAACATTGTCTCGCTATGTTAAATGGGTTTAACATAGCGAGACAGCTTTAAAATAAGCAACGGAAATCTCCGTTGCTTATTTTAAAGCTGTCTCGCTATGTTAAACCCTTTTAACATAGCGAGACAGTGTTTTAAAAAACCGAGTTATACTAATGAAAAAAAGTCCGGGCAACCGGACCTTTTTCCATTAGTATATCTCGATTTACAACAGGCACGCTGGCCAATCAACGTGCACGTTTTGGGGGGATCATGGTATAATTGAAAAGTATTTTGGTATGAAAAGGGACTGGATGTGTACTTTTATATTTTGTATATATTTTTTATTACATTTGTATGTATAATGTCTTTGTTTGACTGAAGTTATAATGGTCAAGTTAAAAAATCTAGTATATTTTTTACTTTATGTGCTGTAGTCTTCAGTTAGGTCACTAGATGGAGGTATTTACCATGTTAATGAATGTTCAGCAGTTTAATGTAAGGAATGAGTATTTAGACTATTCCTAACTTTTAAATAATTAAAAATTATAAGTTTTGTTTTTTTATAAAAGTGGAACTGATAATTATTGTATGTAAGATTTTGTATAATTTCTTTTAACTTTATACATAATGTATTTTTTTTTCGAAAATTTCTTTATTGCAGTTTTTTAGGTTACAACATATAAGACATTATACAATAAGATACACACACAACATACAGCAAAACATAACATTCTATATACAATATATACAAAGAAGTCACTTCAAAAATCCAGTTTTTGTACTAACCACATATTCTGCAGTGATAAGAAGAATAAAACAGTACCATTAGTTGTTTATTACATATACTAGGGAAAGTCAAACTAAAACATCTTTATATAGGGTATGTGTTTTTTTAATAAACTTATCTACGCAAATATTTATAAAATGACAATGTTAAAAAGGTTCTAAGTATATTCTTATTGATTGTCTTACATATATTGCATATTTCACTTTTAGATTTAATATCTTTACCTCTTGAGAATGAAATCTAATAAGTATTCCAATACTCTTGGTAATATTTACTTTTCTTAGTAATATATAGTAGCTTGTGGGAGGCAATGTATTTGATTGCTACATTTCTAAAACCTTCCCATGTGAGTGGGGGTGCAATAGTCCAATTCTTTGTAATATAGAATTTGACTAGAGAACATATGGTGGTGAGGACTTGCTGTAAGACTCTGGGAAGATTATTCATATTTATGTGCAGTATAACTGTTTCCAAGGATAAAGTACTTTTTTGGTAGCCCATTTTCTCTAGTCTTGCCCTTAGTGAACACCATAAGTTATGAACTTTATTACATTCCCACATAACATGTAGAATGTCTGCTGGTTGTTTCTTGCAGTGAGGACGTTCAGGTGAGTATTTGTTGTTATATTTACTAATTTGTTGAGAGGTAAAGTATGCATTATTGTTAATCATAAGTTGGGTGTAGAATAACTTTTTGAAAGGGCTGAATTTGAGTGTGTTTTCAATGGCATCTTTTTTATTTTGTCCAGTAATTTGTGTATTTTTCTTCTGCCAGTATGAGGAGAATAAAGTACAATTCTGATGTTTTATATCATTTATAAGTTTATAGACTCTAGAGATTGTTTCCCCCTTGGTAGATAGATTTTTTAGAATTAACTGAAACAAACTAGTATCTTGTTTATCAAAATTTTCAGTATGAAATTTAATGTTTACAAGGTATTTGAGTGAGTTTATAATAATGACGTATTTCTTTGGGAGATTTAATTGCTCTCGTAATTGTGTAATATCACATTCCTTCCATTTATAAATTTCACATACTATAATATCTCTTATTAAGGGATATTCTTGCAAGTTTATCAATTTATTATTTAGTAGCAAATTAGGATTAAGGTGCATAGGTTGCAGTAGAAGGAGGGCATTTAATAACTGTACAGACGAAAAGAGCTTTTGAGTAGTTAAAACCATTTGTTTAATAAGTAGATGCAAATTATTAACATAAACAGAGTTTTGTTTTAAGTTTAAGAATAGGAGAGCCCTAGAACTGCACCCAAGTGTCTTAATTTGTTCATACCAAATTCTAGACCATAAGTGGGACCATACGTTTGTGTTTGATTCATAATTTAAGATTTGACATATTTTATAGTCTATATGCCTGGATAATACTGTAGTATAATTTAAAATCAGGTAACCCTAACCCACCTTTAGATTTAGGAAGTATAAGCTTTTCATATTTGATTCTAGTAGATTTAGGATACCAAATAAATCTGGATATACTTCTTTCCATGTCTATAAAAAATGTTTGAGGTATAATTGTGAAGGTAGCATTCATTTGGAAAATAATTCTTGGTAGCATGTTCATCTTAACGATACTGCTTTTTGATAGCAAAGACATATTGATATTTTTCCATCTGTTCATATCATTTTCAATAGTATTCCAGGTATGTGTTAAGTTATTTTTAATAATGTCACTAAAACTGAGAGTATATATTACCCCCAAGTATTTTAGTTGATAAGTTATCTTTATTTTGCTCTCTGGGAAGTAAAAGTACATATGTCCTATGGGATTTAGTGGGAAAAGTTGGGATTTGTTTGGATTTAGTTTGTAATTTGAAATCTCTGAGAATTTTTCAATGGCTGTCAGTATTTTAGGAAGATCTGTTGTGGGGTGTTGTAAGTATATATTTAAGTCATCAGCAAATGCCAAATATATAATGTTAGTATTTAATACTTTTGGAATGTGTAGAAAAGATTTATGTGATATATAAAGAAGTATGGTCCTGGGTGTAAATTAAAGAGGTAAGAAGAAAGTGGACACCCTTGTCTTGTGCCATTTGAAATGGGGATATGTTTTGTTTTATTATTGTTAATCTGAATGGAAGTTGAGGCTATCTGATATAAAACCTTAACTTTATTAATAAATTCTTTAGGAAAACCAAATATAGGCATAACATTAAATACAAAGTTTAAATTTACGCTGTCTAAAGCTTTACTAGCATCTGTGGCAATAACGTATTTGGGGTGTTTATCTGTTTTTAGTAATCTGATAGCTGTGTCTAGTAACAGAGTGTTATCACTTGTTCGCCTATGTACCATTAAACTTAACTGATTATGTGATATAATAGAGGGAAGTATATTCTTCAACCTGTTGGCTAAAATTTGAGCAAAGATTTTAAAGTCAGTATTTATGAGGGCTATTGGTCTATAATTAGTGGGATCCGTTGGGGCAGAATTCGGTTTAAGTAGAAGGATGGCCTTAGAATTATTTATATATAAGTCTGTTATCTCATGTTGTATTATATAGTTATATACTTTAAGTAGGATTTTAGAGACCGGTTCTGAGAATATTTTATAAAATTCAGAGGTAAATCCGTCATGTCCTGGAGATTTACCTGGCTTGAGATTTGTTATTGCTTCTTTTATCTCTGTTAAGTGTAATGGTGCCCCTAAAAGTTTTTGTTGTTCTTGTGTAACTTGTGGAAATTTTAAATTTTGAATTAACTCATTAAATTTGTCATTTGAGGGTGGTAAGTGCATGTTGTACAGCCTTTTATATATGTTCTCAAATACATTTAATATGTCTTGGTTTTCCTGAAATTTATGTCCTTCATAATGTAATTCTTTAATTTTTGGTGGGCCACTCTTAATATTTATTAGCCTGGCTAGAAATCTTGAGGGTGTTTGAGCCCATTCTGAGTATTGATATAAAGATCTGCTTTCTAAAAAGTTACATTTTCTAAGTAATGCTTATGTAGTTGTTTTTGCCATTCCATACATTTTTATACATATGTATTTTTATTGTAAGGTTTTACATTTTGTGTTAATTAAGATGGGGGTAGCTTAATTGGAAAGACACAATGACTGGATGGGTGATTTAATATGTCCTATTTATTTTCTGTTACTAAGGTTTGGGAATATATCTGATGAAGTCTACTGGAAGTAAGATGAAAATGCAGTGTGTTTTATGAGTGTTCATGCTGAATAAAAATGTGTTTTTTAACTGGACCTGGTTTTGAATTTTGGCTGTTCATGTGCTTGATTATTGGATTTGTTTCTTGGTGTAGAGGCACAAAGGTCTCTTGCTCACACATTTTGTAAAATAAATATTAAAATGTGCGACTTAAGTTGATAAAGCTAAAGAACAGCTGACAATCAAGTTCAGCTTTATTGTTTGGACATTTTGTGCTGTTTTGCTTTTATTAATTTATTTAATATTTTACAGATTAATATGTAATACAATTCTTTATGCTAAGCACAAGAGACAGAGGTTTCTCTATAGCAGTCCTTAAAATTTGGAATGTTCAATTTGTTCTTAAAAGTTCGGCAGTTAACACACCCATTTTCAAACACTTGCCAAAACAATATACTGATAGGGCATAAACCTAAGTTCTTTCCATAATGTCATACTTTTATAGTTTCTCACTAGAGTATTGACTCAGAAAGATCTTTAGAAGCCTAGCATTCCATTCCCATAATTTTCTTTCGTCCTTGCAATTTAAACATGAATAACTCAGAGCAGGCATAACATTTACATGCTATCCCTTTCCATAAGGGACACGAGTGCTATGGCAGGGATGAATTTGCAGTTTTCCATCCATTCACCTAGATTACATTTGAAAAAATAAGAGAAAACTTTGCTTTATGTATTAATACAATTCCAAAGAAGAATTCTCTATGATACATATCTATGTTCATCATTCCTTCTGCTGCAGTAGCACTTGGCTATATGAGGGGTTTCTCAAATGGGAAAGAGCAATAGGCCATCTTTAAAAAGCTATTTATCCCTCATTCACTCTGACAGCTGACTGACTAATCCCAAGGAGAGAAACTAGCAGTCAGATCAAAGCTTTCTTCAATATTTTCTTGCTGTATCAAGAAGAACCATTTCTTAGGCTTCAGAAGAGTAGTAATCTTATAAAAGCGTTATTTCTGGCAGACAAATCCCTACTGTGGAACCCCGCCACTCAAAAATTATTGCCCTTTTAAGAAAAATAACAATTTATCTGTTTTTTTTTTTTTTACTAAAAGAGTATTTCCTCTTTAAGAAACCTGGCTATTTTTTTCACAATATTGGAAGTTTCCTGTTAAGGACTGCTGTTTTTGACTTGTTTATTATGCTTTTTGGGACTCATTTTGCATAAAAGTGTGTACTGCTTATATAAACTCTGAATTTTGTGGGTCAGAAAAGTTTTGAAAGGAATGGGCATGCATTGTTCAAACATACATTAGAATGTTTCAGGTGTTCAAAGTTTTTGTTTTCAGTAATAGACTATGTTTCTCCTGATTTTAATGGGGACAAAGAAGGAGAGCTTGAGTATAAAGAGCTTAAATGACAGATTCTGCTCAATGCTTATAACAAACCTGGTCTTAATAGTGGGGTGAATTATAAAGTTGTTTTACGCAGAAACAATAAATGCAAGTAGAATTGCAGTTTTTATAAGTGTCTTATAGTAGTGATTTTAGTTTATGTTATGCATGTTATTTGTATAAAACATATTAATTGGTTATTTGAATAGTATTTTTTTGTTACTAAAGGGTATTTAATTGCCATTGGGATTATGAGTGCTTTTGATGAAGGCCATTTTCATGGCCGAAAGCACTTAAAGCCTGTATTTGTGTCAATAAATGAAGTTTTCTTTCGGATTCACCACTTGGCAGCTTTGGATTTTATTACAACACCTTGCAAGAGCAGTAATCTTATAAAAGCTTTATTTCTGGCAGCCAAGTCCCTATTGTGGAACTCTTCCACTCAAAAATTATTGCCCTTTTTAAGAAAAATAACAATTGATATTTTTTTTTTTTTTTTTTTTACTAAAAGAGTATTTCCTGTTTAAGAAACCTGGTATTTTTTTTTTTCACAATATTGGAAGTTTCCTGTTAATGACTGCTGTTTTTGACTTGTTCATTATGCTTTTTGGGACTCATTTTGTATAAAAGTGTGTATTGCTTATATAAACTTTGAATTTTGTGGGTCAGAAAAGTTTTGAAAGGAACAAGCGTGCAACTATGTGTCAGTACAATGCTTATGTTCATTTAATAATAACTACCTGCTATTTTGATTCTGTCAGTGTGAGCGAGTGTGTGATCAGAGATGAGAAGGAATTTCTGTTATACTTTTATTTTTATAACATAAGAGACTGTGCAAAGTGTTGTGAGTGGTAATTGCTTTTGAATACTAAATGACAACTTACCTTCCAATAGACTCCCTCCAGCAACATTTACAGCTTTTGGTGTGCTTTCCTTGGTCTAGATGGCTGTTCTCCAGCAGTACCTAGTAAGAAAAATAATTACTTAACAAGCAGTCCTTGCTGTTGTCATGAACTCAGTCTGTGCCTAAGCTGATAGTGGGTAAACCTACAGTGGCCATTGATTGTTCCCCAGACCACTCACTTACCTCTCTGACTTCCTTCGCTGTAGCCCTTTCAGCTAGCATGAACCTGGGGATCAGCCATATCCTCTTCAACTATTCCAGTGTCTGATACAGGCATGGAAGAATCATATTCTCTGGTTTTGGAAGACACACTGGGAGATTCTTCTCTGGCAGACTAGGGCAAGAGATTTTTAGACCAGGCAGATTTCCCTTCTTCGAGTCTGTACTCTTCTGCTGGAATCCCTATTCAGAAAAATCAAAAAGTTTAACATTGTTCTTCTGATGAAGTTATTACTAATAAAAAAAGATGAGTCCCTTACATTGCCCAGACATGCATTGCAGGCAGTAAATCCTGGTATGTAGATGGGTATTCCCTAACAAATATTTCCTGGCAAATCAGAGTTTAATTATTTGATTTTGACAGAGAAAGGACTCATTCTCTTGTAGATTCCCAAGACCAGCTCTCTGATTGTGAAAAAAATGTTTAATTTGTATCTTCCTGTGGAGGAATTTTCTTTGAATTAGACCATTACAGAGGTATTTTTATGAATGAGGTATTTTTATGGTAGCAAACAAATATTTCCCCTGAACTGAGGATATGTTACAAATGGATGGACCTCATTCCTCTCCATTTTAGCCTTTAGAATTCTGAGCTGCCAGGTGTATATGTCGAACTTAATATTATGTTATATGGACAGTCTGAGGGAATTGCCTTTTGCTCTCCCTACAGATGAAAACTCTTTTCAGAACTAAACTGTTTTCAGTGTTGCTCAGGTGTCTAAAATGGTTTGAAGAGTGTGTATGATTGCACAGATTCTGTGCCTAGAATCACTGCTACTGCTACAATGTTACAAAGATATGTTTAGGCACATAACCAAAAGTTTGCCAATGAGGTTAAGTCTGAAATCTTAGATTCAGCTTTAGATAAGGAGGTATTGTTTGGCTCTACTGCTACCCATGTTATTAAACATTACGAAAGAGGGAAATTAATTCAGGGAATATCTCAAGATATTTCATATACTCCAATACAAATCTTATAGGCCTCCCTGTTGCCCAAAAAAGCCAAATAAAACTTGTCCTTTATAAATTTGTACCTAAAACTGGCCCTCCACATTCCCCTTTGTCAAAAATTGTTTTGAACTCCTGGGTGTTAAAAGTGATGTAGAAGGTTTACAGATGGCACTGGATACAGAAAACGCCTTTCAGGGAAATAATTTCCATGTTACAAACCCAACATAGGCCTTAAGAATGTTTGGTGATTTAACCAACAAACAATTTCCTCTCAGCTTAACTCTTATAGAGATGATTTTGAAGAGCAATTTCATTTTTTTCGAAGGAGAGTTCTTCCAGCAGACAAGTGGAGTAGCAATGGGGGAGAGTTGCGCCCCCATTGTATGCTAATATGATATTAATGGTATGGGAACATTTATTTGTAGTCAATTCAGTATATAAAAATAGTTGGATACTTTATAAATGGTTCCTGGATAACATTATGTTTTGGACTGATACAGAGGACAAGTTGAATGAGTTTTTGGAATACATAGCTGGTACTACTAGCTTTTTACATTTTACTTACCAGGTGGGTTTTCAGAGTGCAAATTATTTAGACATCACTTTAAGTACATATGAGCAAGGGTTCAAATCTAGTGTGTTTAGGAAACCTACTTATTCTAATTCTTTGCTCCATTTTTCGAGTTCTCACCCTTATCACCAAAAGATAGGCATAATTAAAGGCCAATTTGTTAGAATTTCGAGGATGTGTTCGAATGAGGACAATTTTGAAAATAAGTGTAATATTTTAATCAATATGTTTTTGGATAGAGGTTACCCCCCAGATGTGATAAAAAGGGTACACAATGAGGTATGTGATGGTAGAGCCACTAGGTTCAGACCAATATTAGAGCAGGAATTTACAGAATCTAGGGTACATGCTGGACACCAAGATTCAGGGATTTCCTTAAACAATAACTCAGGTTATGAGAGAGCATTTATAACAGAATTTAATGGTGACTCAGGAGTTATTGGAAGTATTATGAGGAAGGGATGGCAAAGATTTGCAAGTCTATCAGACCTGGGGGGTATATTTGACACCCCATTAAAAATTATTTATAGTTGGGGTCCAAATGTGAAGGACTTATTGGAGCGGTCTAAACACAAGAATATCAATGTAAGTAGATTAGGAACATTTAAATGTTGTTCTTGTCCACAATGAAAGTTCATTACCAACAAGGATGCTATTGTACTTGAGGCAAGAGACATTTGCTTAACAAGTGGTGTTCATAGTACATGTGATTCTAGTGGCCTAATATATCTAGCTTTATGCAGTAAATGTTCTGCATTCTATGTGGGGAAGACCAAGAGAAATATGAGGAAAAGAATACATGCACACACTTACGATATACGTACTATAAACACAAGAAGTGTGCTTTATAAACATACCCTCACGTGTGCTAGAGCAAAATGTTCTTCTTTGTTTTGGAGCAAATAGCTATGGATGTAAGGGGAGGACAGTGGAGAACAGAATAGAATACAGGGAAGTATATTGGCAGATACTGTTAGAGGCTGATAGACCTCTCGGTCTAAATGATATAATTTCTTTGGTCCCAGTGTTAAAGCTAAGAACTGCTAGATTGTAAATACCAATGATTTCGTATTTATGGAAATATTTTGGTTCTCTAAAAAATTATTTTCTATCGCCACTAGCTGGTGCTTTTCCCTTACTTACTAGTGTTGCTACATATTTTTTTATCAATGGTTTCAATGTGGTTTAACTTTGTTAATATATTTTTATTTTTATTGTGATTTAAAAAAAATAAGAACGATATCCATCATTATGTATTTATATATATACATATATATATATATATATATATATATATATATATATATATATATATATATTATATATATTTACGTGTTTTTTTAAATTTCGTTTATTTTAACACGTTCAAGCACTAAGCACTCCACTTTTATGTTTTTCCTTCCAATTTTTAATTGTTTAATGGTTTGGGGTAGGTCATTGGTGGGGTTTTAATGTGTTGATGTACATAATTGCAGGTAATGTTGCCTGCTTCCATTCTACATTTGATGAAGTCTGTTGACGAAAATGCAAGTGTTTTCATATGCGTTTATGTGTTTTTAATTGTGTTCACCCTCTGTATGGAATAAAGTGGATCACAGCAACTGCCGGTGGTCTCCAAATGCCTTTTGTTTTTGGTTTTAGTTGTACTTTTGGGCACTATCTTACTTCCGTTTTGGTTACAGATGTAGTTACACTATGGAAATTGAGACATGATTCTTACATACTGATAAATCAAATGACAAACAGGTTGTCACAATATGCACATAATTTCCCTCACTAAATAAGTTCTCAACACAGAAACCTATATATACGGAGGTACTCACAGGTAACTTACTAAAACCTCAGAGGCTTCCCATATGCTGTCCTCAGAAACCACATGCAAACAAAACTAAGTCAACACCAACCACTACACTTAAAAAATATACATCATAGTGTCTCCACAAGCAAACCCCTAAGGCAAAACACCCCACATTCAAATATCCTTGTCATAGGAGACACCATCATGAGACACTCAGACACTCCCCTCACCTGGTTGAATAAAGACAGGGTTAAAGTCAGTTGCCCATCAGGGGCCAAGGTTCACCAGATCATGCAGGCACTCAGGTCATTCAACCACAACTACCAATATGACTCAGTCCACATGGGTGTGAATGACCTCAGACATACCTCACTGGATTATTTGAAGAGAGACAAGATGGACCTCTCTGAATTTGTGTCACATGATGGTATGAGCCTTGCAAAGAGCAGTATTCTACAGTTACCAAGAATGATACCACAATACAAACAGAAAATGATTGACTTCAATAACTAGTTTAGCTACTGGTGTCCTTCCAAGGGGATCCAGTATTTGTCATCATGGGACGGCATGATCAACAGACCATGCTGTTTGCCAGAGATGGTCTGCACATGTCACTGCTAGTCTTTTGACTACTGGCCAAGGCATTAGTTATCCCCTAGTCCCTTTTGTAGGCAATGCCAAACCAACAGACATACACGTGCAACAAATTATTTTAATGCCAAGTTGAAGGTACTACTATTCAGTCCTAGGAGTCTTAACAAGAAACTGCACTCCCTGGAAGTTCCCATCACTCTGGAGAATGCTGATGTCTTTGTAGTTGCAGAGACATGGTTCAAGGCTATGGAAAGGACCTCAACAGTGCAAGGCTAGAATGCCTATCACACATTCAGACCACCCTCTGAAAAGGAAAAAAAAATGAAAAGAGGAGGTAATTCCATTTGCACAAAATCATACCTCCAAACTGGTCAAGCAGAATGACTTGCTTGAGCTACTTCATGCCCAGC
Organism: Protopterus annectens; assembly: GCF_019279795.1. NCBI lineage: Eukaryota > Metazoa > Chordata > Ceratodontiformes > Protopteridae > Protopterus > Protopterus annectens. The sequence continues at coordinate 992,988,159 of NC_056744.1, forward strand.
TGACCATAGGCAAAAATCCTCCTCCATACCATTGCTAGCTATAGGTCCCCAACTACAAGCCATGAAAACCACTCCACATTCCTGAAGTTACTAAAACCACTTACCATTCAGCCCAACCCACTAATCATGGGTGATTTCAACAACTCCTGCATAAATTGGGAAACATATGCAACCACAGATATGCAGGGTCACAGGTTCCTGGACTTGTTGATGCAAATGCTCTGGAATAGCTGGTCTGCCATCCCACTAGGGGCTCAAATATCCTTGACAAAGTATACACAAACATGAGGGAGCATTGCACCCCCCTCCAGTGTAATTTCCTCATTGGTAAGATCAGATCATAAACTGGTCTCCTTTGAAATAAATGTAATGGTAGGATCCTCATCAAACCTTTCAAAGGCAAATTACCTTTTATTAAGAGATAGGATAGGTAATTTTATAGTTCCCCCTAACCCTGAAAACATGGAAGCCTATGCAAATGTATACATGAATGTCCTGTACAACCACTTAATTGCATAGAAATGGCAAGTACCTGACCAAACTAAACCCAGATCTAGCCAGAAAAACAAGCCACCCCTGGCAAAAATAGACTTTACAACAGAAGGAAGAAATTCCTGTTTAGAAGTAAGTGGAAGGGTGCACAACAGAGAAAAAATCGCTCATAAGTCTCAACAGACAAATCAGGAAAATAGTCAAATCTTTAAAAGCTAAATATGAGACTAAAATAGCATCCCAAGCAAAGGATAACCACAAAGTATTTTTAGTTATGCCCAAAATCTTAAAGAAAACACTCAACAATGTGCCAAGTTGGCTGTAGATGGGACTACTTATACTCAGCCAGAAGAAATAGCAAACCTGTTTGCCAGTAAATTCAGCTCAAATTTCACCTCATCACCACTGATTATTCCCCATAAAATACCCCTACCATTCCTTTGCCCATTATCACAAAAAAAGGTCATCACTGTGCCCTCTTAAGCTAGACATGTGGCTTTCATGGGCCATGGTGGAATCCTAGGGTGCTTATTTAATACTTTGAAACAAAACCCAGTAGACCCACTAGGATCTATTTAACCACAGTCTCCAGATGTTTTTTGTTTCAATAGAGTGGAGGGCAACAGTCATTTCTCTGCACAAGTTGGGACCATCAATTGATCCAGGAAACTACTGATCCATAAATTTAACTACCCTCATATGCAAGGCTATGGAAAAGATTATCATGAGCTGATTAACAATGACATAGGAAATCTCTAGACTCTAGACCCAACCCAGTTTGGCTTTGTCAAGGGCAGGTCCTGCCTTTTCAGTCTGGTGGACTTCTTTGAGAAGGTTATCAAAGTCATGGATGAGGGTAAGACAGTGCATACCTCTTACCTTGACCTGGCCAAGGCATTTGACATGATGGCCCACTTGTGAATAAATGATAAACACACAAAACCCAGCATAAACCTCTACATTACCAAATGGATAGACAAATGGCTCACAGATAGGATATACATTGTCCACATCCATCAAGAGGCCAGTCACCAGTGGAGTACCACAGGGCTCAGTGCTGGGACCCTTCCCACTTGGGATATACTTCTCAGATGTCAAGGGAAATACAGATGGCCTTTGGCTGACCAAGTTTGCTGATGACTGCAAGTTGGGGGAAATCACTGACTCCCTAAATGATGCTGAGATTCTACAAAAAGTTCTGACACAGACTAATGACTGGTGTCAGAGACATGGCCTCAAACTAATTGTGAAAAACTACTTAATGATACCTTTTGTTAAATCAAATACCCCTGCAAATTATAGCATTGATAGCACCCTCTAAGAGCAGACCCAGCGGTAAGAGATCTGGGTAGTCAGATAGATAGTAATCTGAACTTTGACCACCATGTGTCCATGGTAGTAAGGATATATTTTTATGTGGCTCAGCTTACAAGTAAGGGCATGGCATCTAGATCTAAGAATGTCATGGCACCATTGTACTTGGCCCTCATCAGACCAATAATCAGTACAACCCACCCTTTGGCATGTGCCTTGCCAAGCACCTGCAACAGTTGGAGCATCCTCAGAGGTTTCACACCAAAAAAAATACAGGGTATAACCAACATATCCTATGCGGACTGATTAAAAGCCCTATCACTGTATTCAGTTTCCTACCAGTTACTGAGATGTGATATGTACCTGACCTACAAGGCAGTCTCTAATCCATTACTGATGGTAATGTTGCTTATTTGCAAAGCTAATTGCACGAGGGTTACCTGCTATAAAGATCAAACCTGATCTCTGACATGAATAGACAAATATCTGTCCCAGAGTAACCTACACAGTGCCGAGTATAACAACAGGTTATGACAAGTCAGTGTAGCTCCAGGATATAAAGGTTGCCATGTTACTGTGTCAGTAATGACAATGACTCTGTCGGCACCATATATACTCCTGGAATGGCAGAGTGCCACAGAATATCTTCACAAATGTCTCATATAACTGTTCTGCTTCTCATAACATTGCATTTGCCTGGCAAACTAATTGGAAACCAATAAAGGGTGATGTGAAAACATCAATTACAGACAGCTGAGATGCAGACATCTTAACCATAAGACAATGCAAACTAATACAAAACCATTATACTGACTGTCTACATTTGGAAGAGCAATATTAAGACTCTGTCCCCATGCCTGGGCCTGTATCTGACTGTTATATATGGGCCTGTCCAGATGTCTGTTTGAAACAGTTTGACAGCTATGGCCAACATGTAGCCTTATAATGACAGTGCAACACAAACCATCTGAGAATCACAGCAGATGTATGAGGCACAATGATGGGCAACCTACTAATCAGGTAGAGTCACAGGTGTGAAGTCTGTAGCCCTGTATGTGATATTACAACTTCTACTCCACCCACACCATAACTACAAATGCATAGCAGGAACTGTGAACAAAGGCTGTGACTGGACTACAGAAGGACAAAGAGACACATATAAGGGGAAGGGGAACTACTGGCCAGACACACACAGAATGTGCACACTACAACCATTTGTGCTGCAACTTACTGGCCTGCAGTGTATGGAGTCAGTAAACAAATGTCTGTCAGTGGTTCCTCACATTACGCTATATTGACCTGTCACTGACACACCAGGAAATCACAGTGCTATGTAGAATATACCACACATATTATGGAAAACTCTGCTCACCCCAATGGACTATGTACCCACCCCAGGATATGACTCAGTTAATAAGAATAGCACACAGCCAGAAGATCCCTTAGCCAGTATATCACTGAGGTGCTGGACTGTTTACACAGGTTCATCAGCCAATCAGCTGTAGCACACTAAATCCTGGACCAGAGTTCAGGTAGCTCTGGACTGCAGTTACATTGTTACTAATGAAGGTCATACTGGGCATGGTCCTACACATAAAGAATTACAGCCCATTTCTAAACCAACATCTGACTATAGAACTATGTTGTCCATATATGCCTTTGCATACACACAGCTATGTACACCTTAACTGTCTCCCACCACCCATATCAGACAGAATTGCCCTCATCTATCTGTATGTGGCACATATATCATATATCTGTATCTGATGAGTGATATATATATATATATATATATATATATATATATATATATGTATTGATATATATATATATATATATATATATATATATATATATATATATATATAGGTAACATACAAATATAGCAATTATAGACAGACAGACACAGGGGGAGACAGAGATACACAGAGACAGATAGAGACAAAGAGAGAGAGAGATACAGACAGACAAAGGGATAGAGAGAGAGAGAGAGAGAGAGAGAGAGAGACCCTGAAAGGCATACAGTGAAGTACTGCTGTGGCCATTTGCACACCAGGTGTAACCAGTGGCAAGTGCAAGTACAAAGGTGAGCTCCATTGTGTAATAGCACTGAGGTAGGGGTTGTAATCTCACATCACCTGCTGTGTGTGTGTGTGTGTGTGTGTGTGTGTGTGTGTGTGTGTGTGTGTGTGTGTGTGTGTGTGTGTGTGTGTGTGTGTGTGTGTGTGTGTGTTTCTGTATCTATTACATTTACAGCACAATACACACGCCCAACGGGGATATGTCTGTGTAATGGTCACACATTGTATGGCTCTGATACTAGTGTCATTCACAACAATTGCCTACCTGTCAGCAGCTACTGATGTCATCCACCCCAACAGTAGTGTCAGACACTCTTCACATAAATAAACCTTGTGGTGCATGTAATAAGTACGTAGTACTCTACTGTAGATGGTTCGATAGGTAGTGGTTCTAATCTGAATAATGGCAACTCAGTCTGTGTGTTTATGGATATCTGTTTGTAGCTCTCTGTATTTGCTGCCTATCTGTGTGCAATGACAATACATTTTAAGGCCTGTTCCACCCTGTTAACCCACCACTGCACTACTGTGCTGGGCCTGTACATGTCATCCACCTTAGAAGCAATGTTGGACACTCTTCAGCCATATAACCTTCATGGCACATGCGATAAGTATGTAGCACTGCAGTGGACACAACTAGATAGGTAGGAGTTCTAATCTCAGTACCAGCAACTGTGTGTTTGTGTGTAGATTAACCATTATGAGGCCTGTTCCACCAGTAAAGCCCCATTGTCCTACTCTAGAAGGCCCGCTGATGCCATTCACCTAAGAAGCACAGTCGGACACTCCTCAGCCATATAAGCTTTGTGGCACATGCGATAAGTACATAGCACTATAGTACATACAACTAGATAGGTAGGAGTTCTAATTTCAGCACTGACAGTGCTGAGTGTGTGTGTGCGTGGGTGTGTGTGCGTGTGTGTGTGTGTGTGTGTGTGTGTGTGTGTGTGTGTGTGTGTTTGCAGGTTAAACCATTCTGAGGCCTGTTCCACCCTAACTACCCATTTCCCTACATTACATGGCCTGCTGATGTCATCCACCTTAGATAAAGCATTGCACACTTTGCACATCATCCACTGCATTAATTGACATGGTCTGTTGATGTCATCCACCTTAGATACAGCATTTGACACTTTGCAGGCACATAAGCTCCGTGGTGCACGCAATAATTATGTAGCACTATAATACCATAAAGTAGATAGGTGTTCTAATCTCAAGACTGCCAACTGTGTGTGTGTGTGTGTGTGTGTGTGTGTGTGTGTGTGTGTGTGTGTGTGTGTGTGTGTGTGTGTGTGTGTGTGTGTGTGTGTGTGTGAAGCATATCCCCTGTGGGGGTGTTTGTGGGTTGGTTATACCATTTTGAGGTCTGTTTTGCCCTGCTGATTCCCCCTGTTGCATTAATTGACAGGGCCTTTTGATGTCATCAACCTCAGATTCACTGATTCACACTCTGCAGGCTATACCTCTCAACTGTATACATTTTTACAGAATGTCAAGATGATTGCCTCATATATGTTGTCTGTGTGTCATAAAAGTATGGTTTCCCAGCCAGTGACTAGCAGAGCATTTACAGCTGAAGTCAGACAATGACAGACATCTGAGTGTTATACTCCATACCCTTCACAACAGTTATAGTAATGCAAAACTGGTTACCCTATTAGTTACCTACATTTATAAGAGCAATATATAAAACCTATCCCTATTTTTAGCCCTGTATCAACCCATTATTGAAGGTGTTGTCCACATATAGTGTTCTAACAGGTTGAGAGGTATGCCCCAGGCATATCAGCTCCATGGCATGTGCTTTAAGGACATACCACTATACTACATACAACTAGATAGGTAGGGGTTGTAATCTCAATACTGGTGACTGTGTGAGTTTGTGTCTGTGTATGCATATCCTCTGTAGCAGTGTGGATGTCTTGCCTGTATATGTGCCATGCCTAAACCATTTTGTGCGCCTGTGCCACCCTGTGAACTCCAGAATAGTAGTGGCAGGCACTGCAAAAGTGTACACCCTCTGTGGTTTATGCACTATGTATATTGCACTATCTTATGTATAACTAGCCAGGTAGGGGATGTACTATCAACAAGGGTTGTTCATGGGTAGGGAAAGAACCTGTAGTAGTGTATAGGAAGGATAGATCTTTAAAAAACATACTGGAAGGTTTACACAATAGTGGACATGAAAACAGAAAGTTAGGTAATTCTAAATGTGGTATGTGCCCATACTGTCCTTATATTTTGGAAACAGGAGAAATGTTTCCTTTTTTAAATGAGAAAAGAATATTTTTAAGGGACATTTCAATAGTAATAGTACCAATGTGGTCTATATGGCTAAGTGCCAGGGCTGTACTACATTTTATATTGGGAAAACCAGTAGACACTTAAGGGATAGGATGTATGAACATTTAACAGATATGAAAAATGTAAAATGACTAATGCACTTAGCAGGCATCAGAAGGAATTCTCTAGTCATGAATTTAAGTTTTTAGTTTTACAACAACTAGTTAAAGATGCACAAGGAAGAATGCTGGATTTATTCCTGGATTTATGTGAGCTAAAATGGCAGTTGCAGTTGGATGCTACATACTATCCAGGCATTAATGAAATGTAAACATTTCCAGTATGTTAAAATAAGGAATATACTGGGATAAATAATAGAAAGACTAAGCAACACATTAAAACATAAAATATATAGATATTATAACATTGTTATGCTTGATTTATTCATATATTCATGTTTCATTGTTTTTTAATTTACATTGTGTTTTTAAGTTTTTGAAGTTTGTATGAGTGCCTGTATCTCTTTAAAACATTAATTAAATGATGGATAATGGAATGGAGTTAAGGGTGGAGGGAATATATATTTATGTGGCTGGGTTTTTAGTTCAGTTTGTTCTGAAGAAGTCCCATATTTTATGGGAAGAAAGTGCTTAACACATGAAGTATATTTCTTGAAGTTTTTATTTGCAACGTTTTTATCTTTTGTACCTTTGTATTGTGAATAAATGGGTTCAACCACTGCAGTTGTTCCAGTTTGTGGTTACAAGGGCGGTTCATGAGTTGGTGTGTGTTTGTGTGTGTGTGTGTGTGTGTGTGTGTGTGTGTGTGTGTGTGTGTGTGTGTGTGTGTGTGTGTGTGTGTGTGTGTGTGTAGATATACACATGTATATCCCCTTGCAGCAGTGTGCTTGTGTTATGGCCACTAACAAACCTCTCGACCCCTTACAGATAGACATCTGGAGAAAGCCATACAGAAAAGTGGGACAAAGCCCATATATTACAGTCAATCTGTACATATTCCTCTGACAAACATACACATGAGATAGCATAACAGGTTGTGCATTTGCATGCATTTTCTGAAGGGTATGACATCTGTCAGGCAAATATCTGTCAGTATTGTGTAATGTCAGTCTTTAATGGATTCACACAGCTTTTCCAGAAAACCATAATGTTATAGCAAACAGAAGAAAATATGTTGCAAACATCAGGGCATTCTGAAGACATCTGTAGAGGTAGGGGTTATAGCCACCACCTGTCCCACCCTGCAGGTTGCAGTCCATGTTTAGCCAGGTGTGAACTGTGACAATGACACAATTAATACAGAGGTCCCAAGAGTGTAGGAAAACAAACATCTCCTAAGATTGTCTACTACCTGCATAAAGCAGATATGTCACATCAAAAGCACCTTACTGGTATGAGAAATAGCATAACCTATGGTGATGTGACACAAAGAATCAGTCATATTGGCAAACAATGGGAAGTCCTGTCTGGTGCAGTTGCCGTGGGTTATGGTATGTACAGCCACATATCACAATAGTACAAGATGTGTCCCCATTCCACATTTGATAAGGTGACAACCCTACCATGTGTTGCCTATGTGTGTGCAATATGAGTACATGTGTCCTCTCTGTGAGTAGCTTCTGCCCACAATGACCTACACGTATGAAGGCATGAGTGTAAACTGCCACCTCCCACAAATGTAGGTACTACCCATAGCTGTGGTAACTGTGAGTAGTGTGCTGTCTGTCACTGACTCACAAACTGATGTTAACACACCGTAACGGGGTCATACATTGCATATGAAATGGTGGCCAGGTCCTGGCCTCCAGCTGAATGCAGAAAATAGTACCATATGGTGAGGACATGGACCCATTATTTCCCACATCAATAACAACCCTATAAACACACAAAGTGTGTTGACTGACCTGGCTACTCAGGTTGATAATACAATTGCATCCACCCATGAAGTAGTGGCAGTGGTCAAAAAAGGCTTGGACATGGTTCTCCACATAGGTAAAAGGACTGTATCCAGACAAAAGACTGACATTACCCCTGTATAGTTTTCAGTCAGTACAACAACAGATTAGTGGCATGGCTGCTCTGATATGTATCTATGCAGACATCTACCACAAAGGGAAAGGGTATGTTAACACCCACACTGATTATCCATGGCCTTCAACACCTGTGCCATGCAGACAGCCTCAAATCAGTACTGCCACACTTGCTATTGGACAGGTTGTCCACAGGTGGCCTGTGGCATGCGTAGATGGCAATGTTGTGCCCAGCCCTTCAATAGCCAATGTGACTCTGTGCGCATTACAGGCATGACAGGCTTGAATCACACGTGACATAGCAAAAAAAAACAGCTAGAGAGACAGGTTTGTCTCCTGCATGCTGCCCTGTTTGAGGAATTCACTCCTCAAAAATGTCAGAGTAACATGCAGATCCTCATCAACTGAATCAAGGTTAAGCGGATGACAAACAGAAACATCTGTCCCAGAGGTCCAAAGTGTGTCAGGCAATGGCAGGGGTAACAACTGCTGATAGAGGCGTTTGTTGGGGATAGAGTACTGGATAGGATTGTAAGGGACATAGGACCAGTATTGTAGTAACCTCCTCTGTACCTATGAAGCTGTGATCTTATAGAACTCACAGAGGACATGTATCAAGAGTAGCATGCTGTGTCAAGGGGTATGCATGCAAGGTATGCTGTCTGCCCCTATTGTCCCTTACACACTGTTCCACACATACGCACTTAGGTAAACATGGACATATACAGCCATACCTTGGTGATGAAAAGGTCTTTTTGTTGCCACTATGCCATCCTCAGCTCACATAATGGCAGCAGCCCACCATGATTAGACACACAGACACCTGGAATAGAAACAGAATAAGGTCTGTGAGACATCAGTCAGTCAGCAGTACTAATAGCAATAAAGCATCATGTCATAAAGGTACATACACTTTGATGTGTACACATAGCAAATGCCAGCTGTCAGCACTACATACTGCCATTACCTGTACTATAGTCACCCCATGCATCAGACACATATTAGCATGTCCCTGCATCGATGATATGAAAAACAGGGATGTGGCACAGGCATCATCACATGCACAGGGTGTGGTGTGGGGTTCCCAAGGGCCTAGGCTGTGACATACAGTTGACATCATGTGTTTATGTCTGGAGGGGTGCTGGTCAGCTATGCCATTGATAGGACCTGTCTGCATATAACAGAGATGTGTGAGTGTGTGCATGCACAGATCTCTGGCTATGGCTACTGTCTACAATCACAGATTCCATAGTCACCACACTAACCTGCTTGATGCCAGCACCCTTCGACTGCCCAATATCTGTGGCTGCTGTGGACTAGGTATGTGTGAGCATACTGACTGTGTGAGGGGACATTGGAGGTGGAAGTGGGATGTCAACCAATGGGACAGATTCAGTCCCCAACAACCTCACCTGTGCCTCACAATGGCCATCTTCATCATCAGGGTCTGATGAGACAATGACATCAGGTTGTGAGGGGGACACACTCCAGTCCCCATGTTCACCTGTGAAGGTAACACAACATGACTACATTAATTCCTGCACTATAATGTTTGCGGATACACACACACACACACACACACACACACACACACACACACACACACACACACACACACACACACACACACACACACACACACACACACACACACACACACACACACACACACACACACACACATGTGAGGTGCCACAAAGGCATCATACAGACCACACCTTCTGACTGATGCCATGCACAACACACAATCAGATCACAACAGACACAGTGTAGACAGGCCCTCAATAACATGCAGTGCAGCTATTTCCAGTTAATGTTGCTACTGCTATACACATGTGAGCTACACGACAAGTTGGAGTATGTGATGGACCTTCACCTAACACACAGTACACTTGTGTACTCAATAATAGTACACCCCTGTATAGCACAGTCGCTACACCTATACAAAACTATGTGCTAATATGTTACAGCTCCTGCAACTATGTTCCTTTGATTACCATTGTGATGCACTGCAGTAAACTCCAACACAAGTGAACATGCGAGCATTGCAATGCGGGTACTCTTAACAGTTGTGTGCATGGCAAACTGGCACCTCTTAACATGCCTAGTGTATAGGTGAGCCATAACATGATAGTTCCACACTCACTGGCTACAGGTTGCTGTCTCCCAGCCACACTAGAGGTTCCAATGGATTTGTGTGTTGAGGTATTGTCAGCACACACATATGTGGCATTGGTACAGGATAATATGTGCATTTCTCAACATGTACAATACAAGCTGTGATATGACCCAAATTGTTGACATTCACTATGTGTGTGCACATGTGTGCATTACAAACCCCACCCACAAATGCAGATTGACCTGACATATGCTTACAGGTATGCAGAGGCTGCCACTTTGATTGCTACAATATTAACGTGATGACCACTGCAGCCTTACCTGGATGCTTCTTGGCTGTCGAATCTGTGCCACCCACCTCCACGACATATGTACTGATGGTTCCTGTGAGGTGGGGGCTAAACTGAGGTTTTCCAGGAACTCCTCTGTGGCTGAGAGTGGTGGTTGAGTAGCAGGCCCTCCCCCTGTGCCAGCACAGTCCCTGACCACAGCTGCAGCCCTTTGCTGTGCATGGTGTATGAGATCAGTGACACAGTCTTAGACCTGTTTGTAGCTCCTGTCCTGGTGGCCCACATTATTCACTGTTTCTATCAGGGCAGCACATTGTTGCAGGTTTTGCTGGCTCCTTGATAACAGCACCTGGTGATGGAGTCTGAGGGCATCAATAATTGCAGCGTTCTCAGCTTCTGAGAAGGGTGGGTTGCATCATCTCTACATCCCACATGAAAGACATGAATGGGGGAAAACATCACAGGACTGTATACAATGCTCGCCATTATGTACAGACCCTGCACACCCACTTTTGCCAGCACTGTCCACTACTAACCCCCACATCATACCCACACCATCTATCAGCACAGTATGTCTGTGGGTATTGGTAACATAATGGTATTACAGCATGCATTTCCCCCCTGATCCTGATGTGTCATGCTACTTGCTGCATGTGCTATGAGGTGCTGTACTGCATGTAGCTGTTGCACCTATTACTGCTTGGTCATAGGCTGTCTACATAGCCTGCTGTGGTATCAGCCCCCTACTGTATTATTGATCACCTGGTCTGTAGGCCCTTCATGTCTCCCTGGCCTTTCTCCCTCAGATTCTGGACTATATGGCTAGGCAATGTCCTACAGTTTCCCCAGCTATTGTGGTTGATATTGGTGTCCTGGCACTGTGTAGCCTCTCCCTCATGTACACGGATGGACAGCCATGTACAAACACCACCAAGGAACACACTGTGTGAGTTCCTTGCAATGACTATAGTAATCTGCAGTCCATGCTCTCTGCCTCTCACAGCCACATATCTGTCCCCAAGCAGGTTGTCAACACAATCAGTACACCTCACACACCTGCACAACACACGCAAACATCTGCAGTGGTGCTCAACATACACATACACAAACAAAAGGGATCGCCGAGACAAAGCCACACATGAACACCACAGCCATGCAGAGCACATAACACTCATGGCCAGACACCTGTGTCCCACAGCCACACAGGCGTCAGCCCATGTCAAACATGTTACACAAAGGGGACTCCAGTGGAAAAACACTGGTGTGCCTCTGACCTGGCTGTGTATGTGGATAGTTATAGTTACTTTTGTGTCAGGTGCCAGACTCTGCCATATTGCATATTAACTGCTGTCTCTCACCAGCAGGTACTGTCATGGGTCTGTCACAGTACATGTTGCTGTGCCTGACCTGACCTGACATGTACATCCCTGGTTTATATGTAGTGAGACATGAGTGAGCACACTGGTCATGTGTCCCAGGCAGGTATGTCCCTAGCCTTACACAGCATTATGCTGTCACCCAGACAGATGTCGCAATACAATTAGGAAATGATTGCTGTTGACATGTCAGCATTTCTCCTGTGACATTTCAGGGGTTCCAATACCTATGAGTCTGGGATGATATGGTAAATAGACAACAATGTTCTGTGAAAGATGGCCTCCATCTGTCTTCACTGGTCTTCATGCATCTGGCAGTGGTTCTCACCAGCCCCATAATGACTGTAACACACCCTCTGTGTGAAATTACTACATGAAATTGTAAATAAGTGTCCACAAACACTTCCTTTAATGTTTTAGTGCCATACAGCACTTTCACAGTAGAGAGGGTGTGTTATGGACACTGTCATACACCCCCTATATAAAATTACTAAACAAGAAAGTGTTTATAAGTGTCCGAGGACACTTCCTTAATATTTTAGTGCTGTATAGCACTTTCACAGTGCAGGAGGTGTGTTACACGTCTGCGAGCACTGTAACACACCCCCTAGCATTGATTCAGTAACTATGTACATATTTCTCTCTCAGTAGTGCACCTTCATTAATATGCAATGTGGCTACCGAGGGGGAGATGTGGGCATGGACACCATTCACTCCTTGTAGGAATTACACTATTCCTACATGAAGTTTATTATATCTGGGGGTAAGTTTATTTTCTGATAACATAATCCTTTATTTGTCAAGCCCTGAAAGGGACTGTGAAAATATGTGAAGGTTGCCAGCCTAGCTAGATAGAATTTTGTAAGTAATTATATACCATTGTAGATATTAATATGTAAGAATACTAAATGCAAAGAACACTGTGTATGTTCTAAGCTTCAAAAATTTAACAACAGTGCACTCTGCTGGAAGAAAGCTGATAAGCAAAGAATATTATAACTGTTTGATCTCAAGAGCTTGGAGACAGCCTGTCTGGGCTAGCAAATTCTTTCTATTGTCTTAGAACAAGAGTTAATTAATAGATTTTATATGTAAAATGTCTTTTATTGCTGTGGCTTCCTGCAGGTGCAGATGACAAAAAGAAATGTAAATTCTGAGTTTTTGTTAGCCTGGGAGCTAAAGGACAAGTGATATAAACTATGTAATGTGAAATGACTTGGCAATACTGGGTGTTATCAATTTAAGACTTTCTCGGAGAGAGAAAAAGAGCATTTTGTATCTTGTTTCTGGACCTAGCAGAGCATCCACTCACCAGCACGTCTGTATTTGCTTGCTATATTAGTAAGTATTAGATCTTACAGTTTCTCTTAGTGATAAATAGAAATATAGACAGACTAGGGTAGATGTTTTCTATATTTATGTCCGACTATCCTACAGTATTGGTTTAAAGCATTTTCCTGTGATCTCTGAACTCTGTAATGTCATTGTGTTGAATGAATGAGTATTGTCTTGGGTTTTTATTATTTATTATTAAATATTTTTTTAATCTTTCAACTGTGCCTGTTTTGTGTAGAGATAATTTAAGCTCTAGAGTACTTGCATGTATTTAGTGATACTGTACAAAGCCACTGCAATAGTCTTGCTGTTTGACACACTTACCATTTGGATGATAATAATAATATTGCACAGTAAAATTGGACACCCTTTGGTAAGGGCCTTATTAGTAGCTGATAAGAGTAGGTGGTGGCAGTGGATTACTACCATATAGCCTGGGCAGAAAGGTGCATAGCTGGAGAACCTGTGCCAGCCTTCCCCAGGAGTGTCTGTGTGTTTGTATATAACTCATATCTTAAAGTGTATGTGTGTGTGTGTGTGTGTGTGTGTGTGTGTGTGTGTGTGTGTGTGTGTGTGTGTGTGTGTGTGTGTGTGTTTATGTGTGTCAGCTACTTGCACAGGGATACAAAACACTGGTTGGACATAGAGGGTACTGGAGGTTTTGGCTTGCCTACTTGGTTGAGATCTGTACCCTATAGATGTGCCAGTGGGGAGTCTTATTGGTGATCTGGAAATAAGGAAGAAACCGGCCCCAGACTGACTGTGATCTTTGTGGGAAATTGTACTTTACTGTGTGTGTACTTGTTATCCCCCCAATGTGCATGCCCCTCACTGGTGCTATTGGTGAGGATTGAGGCTGTTTGATTACTGGGCCAGTGCACAGGTGTCACGGGGACCTCACAAAATTGTTTAACAAATTGCATCCATGCAAAGGGCTCTCAGATTACAGAATTATAAAAAAATTGACAAGTACAGGAATCTGTCTAGTTCCAACCTTACCAACATGAGTGTTAAGGAAAAAATAAAAAACAGAAAAATTAGTAGTCTTAAAACTTCGTTGATGAGCTCAGTCACAATAATTTCCAAAAATCATGAAACTGAGGAAGTGCTCCAAAGCAACAAATCTTTATTCGTCAGACAAGCGATCCTCAGTAAGAAAAAAAATCTAAAATACTTTATAATGTTAAACATGTCAGCTTTTATACACTTAGAAGTAGGTGTGGAAAATATATGCATTGTTTAATTTTAAACCAGTCTATTTCAGGGAAACAAAATGAACAGAGCTGTAAAAGTGCATTTAACTGACTCATTTGACTCATTTGAGTGCCCCTATCTTAAAAAGATAGTGGAATCTTCAGCAGGCAGTAACTGTAATACTGAAAAAGCTGTATATATGACCAAGTGTAATGACTGCCCTGCATTTTATGTGGGTAAGACTAAATAAACTGAAAAGGAGGATTTCATGTCATCTTTCTGACACCAGATATAAATGTCAGAGGAATGCCTTACCCAAAGACTTATTAGAACACCCTGACATTCTGGTTTTAAATTTATCATTCTTGACTGTGTGGAGATGGGTGAGCTTGAAGGGGCATCAACTGTGTTTTGAAGAAAAAAGAATTATGCTGGCAGCTGAAATTAAATGTATTCAGAAAACCAGGACTTAACTACTATTGCTCTATTAAGAGTGCATTGAATTTATGCAAGCTGCCACAAAGTCTGCAAAGGTTTTTTTAAGGGAATTTGTAAGTAAATATTTTTATGTACTTAAGGTGCCAATATACTTAATAATAAAAAATGATATGTAGAATGTGTATAAATATACATATGGTTAGTTACTTTAACCTCAGTTCAAGTTTTATTAAATATAGTACGCTCTTGCTTCACACCAAGGATTTCAACGGTAGATTCAAAACTCACATTTTTTCATGATGCTATTACCACAAAGTTTTGGTATAATTCCTCCATTTAATATATTGGTGCAGGCTCATTCACACTCATGCACATACCTGCACATGTTTATACATTACTAGTTTAGTGCATCCACTGTTTTCTGTAATTTGCGTGTTTTTTTCTACTGATTTTCCTTGTATAAACATTTTTGGGGGCTGTAAACATGAAAACTGTCATGACAGTTTTTTTTTTCTCTACTGCAAAACACTGACATTTTTTTCTGAGCTGTAAATAACTTAGTTTTTATCCACATTAATACATATGGATGGATGCTTATTAGATATTATTACACAAATATATATTTATATTTATAGTGTTCTAATTATATAATCTTTATGGTTAAATAACTTTGTGTGTGTTTTTCTTTTATTTATCTAATTAGCTCTTTTTACTTATCTACCTATGTATATGATTTTAGTTCTTGCCACAGACCTGATGAAAGCTTTATTGCATACCTTAGCCAAAAGTGATTTTAGTTAAAAGTCAGTTTTTTATAAGTATGTTATGCTTTTCTTAATACCTGATTTTAAAATGTGGGTTGCAGATAGATAGGTACTGTTTCCTTAACTAGGATTTAGTTTGATCTAATCAGTAGTAGTGTATGGGTGTGGGTACTTGTTGTTCTTAAACACACTTTTATGGCCCTGTTTATATTGTTTGCCTAGAATAGGCTGGTTTAAAATTAAACAATGCATATATTTTCCACACCTACTTTTAAGTGTATAAAAACTGATATGTTTAACACTGTAAAGTATTTCTGATGTTTTGTTACTGAGGATCGCTTGTCTGTGACAAATAAAGGCTTGTTGCTTTGGAACACTACTTAGGTTTCATGATTTTTTTTAATTATTGTGAATGAGCTCATCAATAAGTTTTAAGACTACTAGTTTTTTTTGTTTGTTTTTTCAGATTACAGAATTAATACCAAGAAGACAAACACAATTGTGATTAATTATACTCCAACCATTGATTTGATTCAGAGATTTCCAAACATGTGGGGATATGAACATGTGAACCACCTTGGGATTTTGTTGCAGCAGACTGTGAGTAGAGCAGCCCATGAGACTTGGGTAGAGGTTAAAAAGATTGTCCAAAAACTTGTTATTTTTGATAAGATTACAATGAATAAAGATTTTACGATAGCTGCTAAAAAAGTTTGTTGTGCCCAGTACTCATATGCGGGGCAAGTTCTGGTCTGTTATCCCCTTGGCAATATGTGGAGTGAGTTAAATAAGAAAATAAGCATATTTTTCTGAGGCAGAATAAAAGCCTAGGATAGCAGGAGTGAAACTGACCATGCCAGAGTAAGAGGGAGGTTTGCATTAGCCTAATCCTAAAAAATACTTTAGGGCTACCCAGCTGAGACTTGTTTTTTAAGCAGAGATGGAGACATATGTCTTCAAATGGAAAGTTTTAATGTTGAAGTTGAGAAGCTGTGATGGGCATAGGGAATGATTATCATTTGGGCTCCAAATATATATATATTTATATAGAGAGATAGATAGATATAGAGAGAAAGAACCCTGCTGTCTGTCTGGAATATTATATACATTGTTCAGAGAAGGGAATGCATAGAGACAGAGCCTGAAGTTTCTGGAAGGATGAACTGTTGCCCATTGAAATCTAAAGGATTTCCCAATATAATGCTAATTACTATGAGGAGGCAAGGGAATGGAAAAGAAGAATGGACGAGCTAAGATTCTGGAAGCAACTAAAAAGAGTAGACCTTTTATAGAGTAGGATAAAAATAGAGAATGGTTGCACTACAAAATAATAACTTATTAAAATATAGAGGTCTAGTAGAAGTAGCAAGAAAAAGTGAAATTGAAGTTCAGGCAAGGAGAAAATGCCAAAGCAAACCGATGTTTTGATAGAAGCAATAATTGAATCTGCTGCTAGGACTGGTTTAACAAACATGGTAAATAAAACAGAAAGGGGATAGAATATAAAACTTAGCACCAAAATTAAATGAAGATGTGAAAATAAATTTGGCAATGGATAATAGATCAGCAGTGGAGTAGAATACATATGATCCCAAGGATAGAGACGAAATTTTGAAAATTTTGAATTTTTGCTTTGAAGTGTCAGCGCCATTATTTGTTTACCCCATCTTAGTTACAGAATATATTTACATTGGGGAATGATAGATGTTGGGGATGTAAAGAGGGGTTGAGAGGGACATGGGTCCATATTTTTGGACATGTAGCAGGCTTGATGAGTTTAAACAGGAATTGCAGTGAGGAATTACAGACATTGTGGCGAGTATGGTGGGGGAGGGGGATCCATCCTTATATTGGAGCGGTTCCTCTTAAACTGGTCATTGTCATTACATGATTTGAATTACAGTGAAGCCCTACTACCACTGAGAATGACATTAGCCAAGAAACTCTTAACAAAGAGGTAGAAAAAATGAATTGATAGCCGAAGATGTAAAACATGAATTTCATAAAACAGGACCAGTGAAATGAAACTAGTGACAGAAAAAATAAAACTGATTAAAATTAAAATGGACTGTATTGGAAAACTGTGTATCAAGATTTATTTCTTCATTTATGTTTTTGACATTTGTTGACTGGGTTAGTCTGACTGGGCAGATGCCCTTTTTCAGTAGAGACCCGAGGAGAAAAGCTCGAAAAGACACACACATGATATAAAATGACAGACATTTAGTATTTGTATTGTCACATACAATTACATACACAGAATACAATTGCTTTGATGCTTACATATTTACAAATGACATACGTATTTACATAATATAATGTGGACAAAAGAAATTAAGTAGTAAAGGTATCGAATACAGTTAATTCCCATGCATAATCACAGTACAATTATTTAGATGCCTACATATATATGTTGTAAGAGGTAGGATTGTGTTAAAGTATAACATTACTTCAGGGCAGAGAGCCTGTAGAATTGAACTATTGTTTGGAACAAGCAAAGGATTGAAAGAAAAATAGATAGCAGAGAGGAGACGAAGAAGAAAAGGAGTAAAGGATGGGTTAGTTGTAGAGTTGAGAAGAAGATTAAGTAGAGTCATACATACATACATACATGCAAATATTTCAAGCACAGGCATTATTGCCCTATTAGCTTGTCAATATACCAAAACACTTGCTCCCATAATAAGTGTCCAGGCTGTTTTTAAAAATATCTAAACTAGTATTTACTTTAGTGTAATTTGGTAGTCTGTTCCATGCATCAACTACTCTGTCAGAGAACCAATTAGTACACTTCTCCTTCCTATAGAATGTTTTTTTAATTTCTCCAAGTCTTTTGGGTTTCTAGTACCAAGACAGGAATGGACCCCATTCCTAAGTCAAAGTACAATTAAAGTTCATGAAATTAGTATTGTTTCAATCTTTGATGTCAGCTAGGAGTATTCTTTGCAGCACCCGCAATGTGCCTTTAATGACTCCTTCTGCAATTTCTATGAGGTTACATGGATTGGTAACATATCTAAATATGATTCTAGAGTCTTTTTTATAAGATATGCTGCTCCTACTACTATTGGAACTCTCTAGGTATCTTTCTTCCACATTGCTCTCATTTCTACCTACAAATCCTGATATTTTATGACTTTGTGTCTCTCTGTATGCAACACATTGTAGTAAGTGGGTGTGGCAATTTCAATGATCAATGCTACTTTTATCTTCTTTTCTTGGACCACTATATCCGGTTTTCTAGCATCTGTCTTTTAAACTGTTGGTATTAGGTAATTCCATGTGATATAAACTTCATCATTTTCTATGATGCTTTGTGGCTCATGTGTTTTTCAGCCACTTCAGTACTAGAATGTTTGCACAATCCCCAGTGAAACAATCTTGCCACATTATTGTGCCTTTCAGTATACAGTCCTTCTGCCATTAGTATATCACAACCAGCAATGAGATGTGCGACTGTTTCCAATTCAGTTTTACAAAACCTACATTTTTCTGTTTCTCCCACATGTTCAATGGACTTTGTAAACCAATGTGTACACAGCCGACTATCTTGGGCCTCCAATATTAACCTTTCATCTCTTGGTTTGAATTCACCTTTCCTTGACCATTCCTGTGTTCATTCCTGATCAACATGAGGTTCTTCCAGATGTTTTCTATACTTGCTACTATATTTATGCATTTTCCACATTTCTTGGCTTCTCATCTGGTCCTTCACCTTATATTCTTTCTTTTGTTTTTTGGTGCATTCATTTGCTGCCTGATTTTTATCTACTTCTGGTTTGATTTCCATTCCTGCTTAATGCTGATGTGCCTCTGCTAGATTAAGCAGAGACTTCATCTTAGATTTAGTCTCCTCATGTTTCAAAACTTTCACTATGTTTGAGGTCAGCAGATATGTGTGGAGTCCCACGACTGCAGATCTATACATGTAATCAATTTCAAGAAGCCCCATACCTCCTTCGGAAGAGGGAATATATAATCATGGCATACATTGTTTGTGTCTTTCGGCTTTTTCCAGTTAGGGGTCGCCACAGCGAAACTCCAGTCCGCTAATGATTGGCAGTTGATTTTTATGTACCGGCTTGCCAGGCCTGACACACAACCTTCAATGAAGGTACGCCCATTCACGCATGTCTCCATGCAGAAGACGCTCTAGCTAAGAATCGAACCGGACAGAGTCTTACTGTGAGGCGACAACGCTACCGATGCACCACCACAGTGGGTCAGTCATGGCATACATTGATTTTTATAAATCATTTGGTGAACATGAAGCATCCTTCTTGTTTTCCTATCTAATCTATTCAACACATTTTCTTCTATATGAATCTTCTATATAGGTTGTCTGATGATTCTCTAGTACATTTTGATAACCCCAAACATTCCTAGAGGTAGCTGCCTCTAAATGGCCTATATACCTGAATAAGATCTCCTCTTAGATATCTGTAAGAGACACTGTACAAGTTCAGATATTTTAGTCTTTCATAATGGGGTGGTAGTGGGGTCATGGTAAGGGCAGGTCCATGAGTTTAAAAGACGGGCTTTTAAAGTGTTTATCAAACAGTTGGAGTTAGTGATCATTCTTACATGTAGATACTGTTTATTCCATGGATTAACAACAGACTGATTGTAGAAAAGTTTGCCAATTAATTTTTTTTTTTGGCTTATAGGTTTCCAGGAGGGGTTGGACAGAACTACTGAGAGTACGATTAGGAGTATAGAGACAGATGAAAGTAGAGAGAGCAGGACAAGAGTTAGGTTGGTTTAGAATGGAGTGGGTCAGTTGTAGTTGAGGCAGGAGTTTTTATTGTAATTCTAGCCAGTGCAGGTTTTTTAAATAGACAGTGGTGTGAGTGGTAGGGTTGATTAACTGCAAATCTGGCTATTTTATTACATGTGAGTTCTAACTTAGTTAAAATATTAGATTGTAAGTTGGTAAGGATTGGGGCAGCATATAATAGGGAGGGTAATAGGTTTGTACAAGAGTTTAGATGTATTAGTGAGGAAAGAATTTTATGAAATTAAGTTTCAACATAGTATTGTATATGTTCAGTCATATGCATACTAACTTTACGGCAGTAATGGGAAGGATAAAAAAACAAAAAGGAGTGATAATATGGAAATGTATCTCAAGGAAAGCTAAATTAGAGGGGAAAAAACTGCTGCAATTGTAGGAAGCAATTGCAAGCAATTACTATGTACTGAAATTTTTTATATAACCTAGAATGTTGTTCTACAAGATTTTTTTTATTTGGAACTATTAAGAAAATATAAACTTTTGAAAACCCTTAAGCTACCTGTGACATTATTGCTTTAGAAAGTCTGAAATTATTTTTATTTTATTTTATTTTATTTAACATTAGTTGACCGGGAAAGACTGACTAGGCTCCACAAAGCCTGTTTTCAGTGGAGGCCCGGGGAGAAATACTCCAGACGCATGTCTTTAGAATTAATGAACTACTGAATTAATGAACTAATGAAATTAATTAATGAATGCCCTGTTTTTAAAGAATAAATAGTTTTCTAACATTAACTAACATGAACGTTAAATAGTTTTAATTAGTAGATAGTGACTGGTGGGCAAACTTACTGTTTTAAGCAGCTAACTTTGTGTGCTTTTAATTGTTATTGTTTTGTCTGATATGACAATAAAGATTTCTAAGAAAAAAAGAAATGTTATTTTTTTTCTAGGGCAAGCTACTGCACTACTTACTTATCTTAAATTTAATAACTCCTACACATAAGGAACAATTTATACTCCTCCCAAAACACAATACACACACACACACACACACACACACACACACACACACACACACACACACACACACACACACACACACACACACACACACACACACACACACACACACACACACACACACACACACACACACACACACACACACACACACACACACAAAATAATCAATGTTTCCCTTGCAGTGCCTAACGCACACATGATTGTAAATATAATTACTCTAAGATCATACAACTTTGGGGTTAATAGCACACCTCTTTTTCTTACTCTTTCCCAATCTTTATAAATACATACTCTGTTTCAAATGATTTGGATATGCAAAAATGCTGAGAAATGTATATTTGAATCTTAAATTATGAATGTAACTGTAGCAGCTGTCCATGATCTCTATTCAGCCGTTTCACCTGGTGTCTTAAATGTGTGGTTGTGGTTCGTTCTTTTAACTTTCGGCAGTGTAAACATTTGCTGTTGTGCACTTGTGATGTTGTGATCTCAATCTTGTGAATTTTGGTCCTCTGGCTTTTCAATACTGTACTAGGCAACTATATATATATATATATATATATATATATATATATATATATATATATATACATATACATATATATATATATATATATATATAGATATATATACACACACACACACACACACACACACACACACACACACACACACACACACACACACACACACACGTACTATATTACAACCAAAACACCCAAAATTAACTGCAAAAGGTCAAAAACATGGAACTAGACACACCAATATGTATGCACCAAGAAACAGCCTCAGATCATGCACAACTTATTTCTTAAATACACATAAAGACATCATTTTTATGGGAGGCAAACCCCCCTGCAACCCCATGTAGAGGGCTATGCCTCTTCACCCTTGCTAATTATATATACTAACTCTGAGATCACATAAACATGGGTAAGAGCATATTTGCCCAATGAATTGTATGATCTTGCACACCTGTTGATCAGCTGCTTAGTCAACTATATGCAGTCGACTAAAAAGCAATGGACCTCAAACACACTTGATTTATATGCAGATGGATATAGATACAGATACAGATATAGATCGATAGATAGATAGATAGATAGATAGATAGATAGATAGATAGATAGATATAGATGTAGTTGTAGATATAGATATAAGTATAGATATAGATATAGTATAGATATAGATATATATGTGCATATGTATATACACAGATACTAATCCAAATATATATGCAGTGAACTTGTATTAAATTCAATTACACTGTCATTGGGTATACAGCATACAAAATTTCAAGTTTGCTGATATCCACTATTGATAATGTTTTACTAATGAACACAATGTTCTTGCAATTAAAGTGCAAGTATTTGAAAACTGCTTTGATTGCAGAATGTTGATGTTGCCATTACATTGTGGAAAGTCACAGTACAATGAGGTGGGGGTCAGCATTTTCCGTTTCCCTACTATTGTACTACTGTATAACGTCAATAGTTGCATATGGTGTGATGGTGTGTGGACATTTTGAAAAATATACATACATGTATCTATATCTATATCTATATCTATATCTATATCTATATCTATATCTATATCTATATCTATATCTATATCTATATCCATTTGAGGTAGTGCCAGCTATGCTAGGGAGAGCAGGGCAATGCATGGGTAACATATGACAGCACAGCTAGCTAGAGTTTTGTAAAGAATTATATTTTATTTGAATATCAAACTGATTTGTACATATGCTTGTATTGAAAATGTATCTGTAAAGTTGATTGTGTTAAAAATGTATCAATAGTGTGTCCTGCTGGACATAAAAGACATATACATATATGGACAGAAAAGAAATATACGTGTATGTCAGACTGTACTATTGTAACTGATTAAATATATATAGTGTAACACAGGATGCTAGAAGAGAAGAGTTTAAGCTCAGCCTCGGCTAACTTTTAGAAAAATATCCTGAAATTAAATTATTTAATTTAGACCATAAACATTGTATCTCACAGGCCTCAGTGCAGCCAGAGACAAAATATCTGTACTAGGAAGCCTTCTGTATTGTCTTTGGGGTGAACTAATTGGTACTCTGGAATGGTGGAAGTTTGAAATTGTTTTATGACTTCCAGAAGCTGCAATAGATCTTAGCAAAGCTCTAGGTGGGTAAGGTAACACATCTGTTCTAAATCCTACAGCCTTTAGTAAAGGGGATAGTGTGGGGACCAAAATCAGATGACCAGATGTGTGTGATGTCATTGTAAGCCAGCACTGAAATGGTATTTAGATACAAGTGGGAGATTGCTCTCAGCAGTCTGTTTTGAAACCTGACAAAGAAGGAACACTCACCTACATCACCTTGCCTTGCTCCAGTAAGTGACCTAGAGAACAGTAACTCTTTAGTCAGTCAGGAAAATATAGTGAGATTAGTTAAGTACTGTTTTTCTGTATCTGTGTTATTTTATTATTTATATTAAATATATTTAAACTTTTCATTGTGACTGGTCTTTTAGAGAAAATTTGACTTTTGAGAGTATTCATATTTATTTGGTGACAATGTGGCCACTTTTGAAAGCCTTGCTGCATTGGTCAAACACTACCATTTGTATTAGTATTAATTTTACTTAGTATAATTGGATACCCTGATAAGAGCCTTAGAGTAGCTGGTTTGGAGTGTTCTAGTGGCAGTATTTACTTTATAGTATGGGCAGAGGGGGCATAGCAGGTAGATATGTGCCAGACTTTCTCAGGTGTGTGTAAAAATCAAATCTCAAAGAGTGTGTGAAATAGGTATTTGGAGCAGGGACACAGAACTTTGGTTTCACAGAGGGGGTGGTGGAAGACTTTGCTTGGCACACTTGGCTGAGGACTCACCTCTATAGCTGTAGTCAGTGTGGAGTTTTATTTGAAGCCTGGTGAGAGAGAAAAACCCAGCTCCAGGACAGGAGTGTGTTCCCTGTGAACACGTTTTTAAAACACTTTTATTGAATTATTACTTGTGACGTAGGCAAATTTACATTCATATAAAAGTAATCACACTATAATTAACATAAACATTTTGCTTCACATTTATTACTATATATCATATAACCTTTGCAGCATAACATAAATTATTCAATTCTTGCCTTTTTTAAAAACAAGAAGCATTTTTATTAAACCATTGCTTACTACATAGGCAATCATACATTTATATAAATGAAAACAAACCAAAATGACACAATCCTAGTTGCAAGCATTTTACATCACAAACCATACTGACACACTCCCAGGTTGCAAACATTATACATCACTTATAATCTACCCAATCTTTTTCAGTCAAATGTTACATGGCTGATTTAAGTCCTGCCACCCTTTAAACCTTATTCCTCCCTTGTATGCATTTTTCCCACAATTCCCATTTTTCCTATAGAGTTTGCTCATACCATTTTCTAAATATCTCAGTTCCAGTTGTCTTATCTCTGTTACTATATTCATTGCTTCTAGTATAGTTCATTTAGATTTTGATTTCCATTTTCTAGCAATTGCTTTTTTGGCAATCGCCATTATTAGACAAAGCAAGGCCTTACCATGCCTAGGCAATTCTGATTCTGTATCATAGTTCAGAAAAATCATCTCCCTCATCAGACCAATCTGCCCACCCAGCATCTCAGACAGTGCTTTCCACAGGGAATCCTTAAAGTCGGCCAATTCACCAGACTCGCAAAAAATATGTGCTCAATTACCTCTTTCTTCCCCATCACATTTCCAACATTTGCTGTCTGCTTGAGGAAAAATTATCTGGAGTTTACTTGGGGTATAGAAATGTGTTCCACAAGATCTAAGCTGCCACCAAGACTGATAAAAACAAACAAGACTTTATTCCAGAGGATAAGCACTTTCACACTTAGGGCTTCATCAGATCCATAAAAACATCACAAAACACATTACTTTATATAATACAAAGGCAATCAATTAACCAGTCAAGTATAAGCAGCAGTTACTCATGTATAATTCACTTTTTTAATGCAGGTTTTAAAGGTACAGATGCATTAAGCCCAGGCAGCGTATCTGCCTGTGGCCTCTTTGGCTAATGCAATATGTTCAGATGTTTAATATCCCCCATATGCTGCAAAATGCATTCCTTCAGTGTTCTAACTGTCTTGCCCACATAAAAACATGTACACAACCTATACCTAGCCAAATAGATTAAACCTTTAGACCTACAATCTGCATAAAAACATGGTTTAAAAAATAATCAATATTAGGATGCTGAAAATCTCGTGTCACAGAAATAGAGCTACAGGCTTTACATTTTCTACACATATAAGTACCAAGATGATTAGAGGCAGGTAGGCATGACATTCGCAAATATTGTCCTGTAGCAATATTCTTAAAAATATGCTTATAATGCATACTATTAAAGTGCAAAAGTGCATTTTTTCTACATTCCTTCCTATAAAGAGAACTAGACAAAATGCCATTATTCAATGCGATCTTAGTATCCAAAAACTTAATTGTCATCATGTATGAATGACTCACAACAAATCTAAAACAGCTACTGGTGGAATCAAGATAGTGTACAAATCTCATGAGGTCTGGAATTGAACCATGCCACAAAATAAAAATGTCGTCCACAAAACGTTTATAGTACAGAAGGCTGGAGGTAAACTCGTGACCACAGAGGACTGCCATGTGCTCCCAGTCCATCAACACTAGGTTGGCATAACTGTTAGCACATGGAGTCCCCATGGCCATGCCAACCTTCTGTCTATACACTAAATCACCAAATAAAGACACATTGTTATAAAGTACTACCTCCAGTAAAGCTGCTAAACAGTCTATGAAATCCGATGGATAGCCAGCATTCTCCCTTAAAAAACTCTTAAGTGATGTTATCCCCAAATCATGTGGAATAATCATAAAAAGAGTTTGGATGTCCATACTGACCAAGATGACATTCTCATCAAATGCACCATGGACTCTAGCAAACTTACCCAAACTGCTCAAGAAATGCTCAGTGTCCCTTAAAACAGCCACCACTTTCTCAAGTGGCTTCTTAAGTTTCCCCTCCAAAACAATTGAGATAAATTCAGTAGACCAACCTCTGCCTGAGACTATCAGTTGCAGGAGAGGGTCAATAAGGGTCTTATGAACTTTTGGTAAATCATGTATGACTGGAATTAAGGGTTCAGTCACTAACATAAAATCATAAAGTGCCCTATCAATTGCTTGCTCCATCAACAGATCATAAAGACAATTATGTACATTGGCGATAATGCATGTTAACTGATTCTCAGTCAAACATTCATATATATAGAAACATCACTAAGCAAAGTTGTCATATAAAAATCATACTTTTTACTATCTAGAACCACAATTGACCCCCCCCCCCTTATCTGCTGGATGTATAGTGAGTCCATTATTAGTCTGAAGCTCATTCAATGCCTTAAACTCAGCACTAGTTAAATTATAAAAGTTATTCTTTTTTAAATCAGTACATAACAGCTCATTTTCCACAGTTCTAGAGAAAGTCTCAAGTACAGGTGGCAGCTGGGGAACAAAGGTACTTGTACGTTTGGGCTGCGAAGCATTATTCACAGCCATAGAATTAGTATTATCACCATAAAGTGGCTTAAGAGCTACATTCTGTGTAAAAAGTTTCATATCAAGCAGTACATCCTCAATACATACAGGTTGAGAAGGCACAAAACTGAGCCCTCTATTCAATACACTTACTTGTTCTGTTAATCAAGGAAATAGATGATAAAATAAAAATCAATGAAGAACTTTTTTCCTACTTCTCTCCTCAATTGCAAATCGTTCTTGATGGATGGTTTCTGCTTCTTCCATCCTAAACTGGCACTCTGCCCCCTGCTGAAGGTCTGCGGCTGTTTGAAGGGAGCCAGAAAATTAAAAAAAAAATATTCTCAAGAGAGATGCACTGCTGTCTTTAGGTCTTGCACCTAAAAAGACCCCTGATGTACTAGCAAAGCTAGCAGTAGGAGTGGAAACATCATGGTTCACAATAGGATTCTCCAAGGAAATCATAACTTCTGAAACTTGATTTACTTGTGGCTGTAGGGTAAACACAGGTGAGCGTAGTAGCTGTTCAGCCCCAAACTGAGATGACTGGTTACTGGGTGCAACAGAAGTCTGTTCGGACACACAAGGCCATACAAAAATATTACCCTTCTTAAAATCAGCCATATCTCTGGCCAATTTATGTTTTTTGATGATTTGCTGTCTGTCATCAAACGCTAGTACATTCATCAGTACAGTGTCAATTTCAGCCATAAAAAGAGGATCGGATGTCAAAAGATTTTTAATACTCTTAACATATACTGGAAGAATCACGCAGCAAAAAAGGTAGGCCAAAAAAGAGTTTATTTAACATGCATGGAGATCTGCCACAAAAAGTTCTTGGTTGCCAGCAGTCTAATTTCTACACACTTTACATGGGTTTATATACCCTCTTTCGTGCATACTCAGCAACTGGTTACTAGACAAGGAATTTCAGTCAAGGCTATAAATTCACTCAGTGGAGCCTTAGATGGTAAAAAAGTCAGACACAAGATAAGTTGGTGCCTACATCAAGGTAACATCTATGCACTCCTCCTTGGTCAGAGGTCAGTCCCAAGATAGGCCTGTGCCTGGACCAAAGTAGCATCTGTGCATTCCTTTCTGGTCAGAGGTCAGTCCCAAGATAGGCCTGTGCCTGGACCAAAGTAGCATCTGTGCATTCCTTTCTGGTCAGCAAATTCCTTACAAGAAAAACAACTCATTTTAGCTTATTTCTTTGCACGCAATGCAGTTTCACATTTTAACCCTTCCTGTACAGGATACAAAGATGTTGAACACAAAGATTCTTACTACATTTCCCCCTCACAACACTTTGTATCCCCAGTAATACATTTTATTCATACAGGTTTTAACACATCATTCATTTTCGTATATTCAGAATAATAAGCTTTAGTTGCATTAGCAGACAATACACTTGATATTATCATTGGATGCAAGGAATGCAACAACAACCCAACAGTAGGAATATAATGGCACCAACACATACAGCAATTAAGACATTCATAAATACTGTTCCCCAATTTCCAAACCAATTCTGAAAAAGTCAGTCAATGGATTCTGTCCTGGTTTTGTAAGTTCAGAAACTTGTTGTAAGATCTCCAAATGACTGTCTATATCATGTTCATTATCGGGAATAAAAGAACAACACTCCTCCTGGATAAGAGCACAGCCATCCGATTCTGCAGTTGCATTGCTCAGAGTTTCTAGTTTTTTTACAATTTTCGAGCTCCCAAATAGATTTACTGTCCCATAGGCTGGAAAGAATACCAGCCCAAAAAAACATCATCATCCAAGTCCCATGTGTGTGAGGTCCCTTGCTGCTACTGGGCCAAATCGTGATGATAGATCCAGGATGCATCAATGTTACCATTAACAGGTTTATTCACAGCACGATTTATTTATTTTTACCTTTGGGAAGAGTAAAAGGAATGTCTTATAGCTGTGCCAATAAACCAAAAACAACTGCCTGACCAATTCCTTGGTAACCATTTGTATGCTTTTTACCACAGACAAAATAACAGTCATTCACTTTAAGAGTGATATTTACTGGAATAGAATGACTTCCTTTGTCTTGTATCCCTTTAAACAAAAGATCATACACAGACAACATTTTTCAACAAAACTAGTGACATTAATAAGCCCTGTACTATTAATAAGCACTTTTATAGGCTTGAAACTTGTGCACAGTGCCCATCTAAATGTACAGTTATGAATTATGGTTGTATTACAATGACTCCATCCAACCTAATTTTTCCAGATCTCTGGAAACATACAGTTCCATTCTGGCGACCCATGAGGGTAATGCTATTTTGTCCAAATAGTAAATTGGTCCATGTATCATTTGCCCCAAAGGGACTGTACCTAACATCAGACCACCATGTACAGTCGGGATAGCTGTGCATATCCAACAATTTGAAACATTAAAAGACAAAGCATATGCATATTTAATAGCCTGATCGTGTTAAAAGTGGATGCCAAGCTGTATTTTTTCTCTCTCTCTTGTTTGCCTGCTCGTGTGAAAATAAAAATGGCCAAAACAGAAAAATAACACTTACAATCACTAATAACAAAATTATTTTACAATGCCTTTGTGGGAAGGACTGCTCCTATTTTCCTGCATTGCTACAACAGTCAGAAAAGTTCATACAAAAACAGGATTACTACTAATCAATGTTCTCAGGGGAACTCAAATTCTTTCCAACTCAAATTTCCTGACAATCTTGCAATGTGTCAGGTGGATCCAAGATGACAATTTTAATCCACACCCACTCGCCAGCCTTCACTTCCAGGATCCTGTTGTTCTTCTGATCTGAAAAATAATCATTTGTTAGAAAAGTGTAGTTTTTGTCAGCATTTTCCTCATGTAATCTGCTATCTCTTCACCCGTCTCCCATATAGTAGTTCAAATGGTGTGACCCTTTTGAAGGGAGTGAATGCGCATGGACAGGAGTGCCAGAGGTAAGCAGTTTATCCAAGACTGATGTGTTCCATGAGTTGAGTGAACTTGCCCTTTTTGCCTTTGAGATGGCCATTATGGTTCAACCAACCCTGCTGACTGTGGGTGGTAGGCACAGTGATGTTTTAAGTCAATCTGAAACAGCCAGCTTTTGAATAACTTGGTTTACAAAATGTGATCAGAATAGATGCGTGTGGGTAGCCCAAAATGAGGGATAATATTACATCTGGATGAGTTACTGGAAAAGCTTCAACCCATTTTGTAAAAGCATCAATAATGACTAATACAATTAGTTCAATAAAATCCATACAGATTGTGGAAATGAATGGGAGAGGCAGGAAAGGGAAGCGGAGTGGTGGTCAACCCACCACCATGGTATCGCATTAGCATATGCTATAAAAGCCCTGTCCAGAAAAATTTGCTGGGTCATTTGAACCATAGCAGCAGGGCCCAGATGAGATGGGCCACATACCTAAAAGGTTTGTTGGCAAAACATACTTATCATTTGGACCTACAAAAACTCCTTGCTTTTGAATAGCCCCATATTTAACCCATCGCTGTTTTTCCTGAACTGTACTAAGTTCCTGCATTACTTGTAAAGTTTGTAGATCAAATTTATCTGTAGAAGTTCCTTTTGTGTGTGTCTGGAAAAAAGTGAGAGGTTAAGGCTACTTTTTTGCAGTTTTGTCAGTAGTGCATTTCCAAGTGATACTGGATCCTGGACAGCTTGTAAGAGGCCTTGTGGGTTATTTCCTTTCCTGAGGCAGTAACCATTCCCCTATTTTCCATTGCTGTGCAAAGACATGGACCGTGGAAAAAGCATACTGACTATCTGTGTAGATAGTAACAAATGGTACATGCTCTCTGGTCAGCAATCAATTCAGCCGCTTGTGCGGACAGATTCCTGGGGAGAGGTTTTGCCTCTAGTACCTTAGTGACTGCATAACCCACTTGTGTAATACCTGCTTAACAGGGTCCAATCTGAATTTGCCAAAGGCTGATCCTTAAGGTCTGGTCTTGTAAAGACATTAGAGTGTATTAAGTCTAAACATATATCAGCTGTAGGTAACAGCGTGGCTGGATTAAGAGTGGTGCATCGGCTCAATGGTCATGTGTGGTTGTGATAGTAATGTTGTCATGCAGGACAAGTGTCTGCTAGAGAGAGAAAGGTAACTTTATCCTGTAGAAGTATTACCGCGACAGAGTGGGTCATGAAACAAAACTAGGTTTTGACGGCGCCTGGCCAGTGCAGCTGCGACTACTGCTTGTACACAGTGTGACTGTGTCCAGTTTACTGGAATAAAAGCTAATGGCCTCAACTTATCCCCATAAATTTGCAACAGAACCGATGTCATAAAGCCCTGCTTACAATCTACTGTCTGAACAAAAGGTTTTGTATAGTCAGGAAGCTAAGTGTTGCAGATCCTGCTATCAGTTGCTTTACCCTAGTAAATGCCTGTATTGCCTTATCTGTCCATTTCAGCATGTGCTGCCATGGGAAGTGCAAAATAAGTTCTGAAAGTGGACTCACTTCCTCTGCATAATTGGGAAATCAACTCGACAAAAGTTAGTTATTCCTAAAAATGACATCATTTCTTTTTTGTACTGGGCATTGGTGCCTGTAAATTTCTTTTCTACAGCTATCCAGTTGTTCACCAGCATAGCTTTCTACCATCTATCAGTTGTCTACCAGCATTTGAAATGGTATAGCCTAGATATAGCTTTACAAAATTGTAATTTA